>NW_026992535.1:0-57816 GCF_028769735.1 Zonotrichia leucophrys gambelii
GCCAGAGTCCACACCACTCACCTCCAGGCACTGGATAAGGATTCATCCACGTCACAAGTTAATTTACCTGGGTATACTGTGATTTAAAGTTGACTCTCAGAAGGAAGAGTCAAAAAGACTGAACTGTGTGGGAAAAAATTGGTATCAAGAGTTCTAACATTGCTTAAAGTATTTAAAGACTGTTCTGTGTAAACTATGTTGGTAAAAAGTTTAAGACTGTAAATAAGTAATTCTAGTTAAGTTCCTCAATTTAATTCTAAAGACTCCAGGTTAATCCTCTACAGAACACTCCCCTGGGGGAAACCAAAATTGGTAGGGAACAGACCAAGAGAAGTTTAACCAGAGAAGTGGGTGGAAGGGACTCTAAAGAGCTTGGAAGCTTCTTCTCAGTAAAATTCCCCAAGAGGCAAGGCCGGATGGCAGGCTGTGCAAGATGACCCATACCGGACTCTTGGGAAGGGTAGTAATGATGGCTCTAATTGCTGGTGGTGCTCAGGGGAGCCCAGCTGAGCCGTGCAGAGAGTGCTACCAACCCCTCTATGAGAAGGAAGTGAGCTCCTTGTCGAGAGTCCACATCAGTTTTAACCCTGATTGTGTTAACCTCTTCCAATTGGTCCTTTATCAGAACAATAAGAGAGTGTATTGGATAGCATACAACACACTGCCACTTTTAGGCAGCCACTCCTAGGAGAGTGCCCTATAGGGGAAGCCTAGTTGTGCTTTGAATGTGATGCTGCTGAAACAAGCTCAGTAGATCTAGTAAAAAGAAAAGAAATGGTGAAAATAGTAAGAAGAATTGTTTGTCACAAGAATTTAGCAGTGGAGTATTCAGCCACCCAGTGGATCCCAAGAGATCCAAACAAATTAGAGCCTGTTGAAAAAAAGGAAAGAGACAAGTGTACTCACCAAGAAGTTTATGAATGTTATGAGTGTACTGAAAAAGAGATAAACCCCTTTTGGAACACATTTCAGGGGAGCTCTAAACCCCTAGGTTTGATCTCTGATACCACAGCACACACCAAGTTGTCAGGAGACTGGTCTGGCAGCTGCATCGCTAGAGTGATAAAACCAATTTTCTTATTACCCAAAGAAACTGGATCAAGTTTGAGAGTTCCTATATATAATGATTTGGGAAAATTAAACAGAACAAGCAAAGTGAAATAGAAATTGAGAAAATTCAAAATTGTAAAGTACAAGTTCGGATCCCAATATCTATGTTAAACAAAGTCATCCGGCTCCAGGCAGTATTAAAAATAAAGAATTCAATTATTAAAAACATTTCAAACTAAATAAAAAGATTAGCATGTGTAAATAATCAAGAACGAACTCCTACATTTGATCCCAGTTGGTGGCACAACCTAGATATTTTCAAAAAAGATGTATAGAAAAAAGTAGTTTTTCTCACTGTGTGTATACTTGGAGGATTGCTCTTTTTACTATGCTTATTTATCTGTTTCAGTAAAATAGTATTTGCAGTGCAGACCAACCTGAAGAAACCAAGGAAAGTAACAAAGTTTAGTAACCGTGATTACCAAAGTGCACAAGAAATTTATAGTCGATTCAAAACAAAAAAATTGTAAGTTGATGCGTATTGAAGTTGGAAGGGAGACAACCCACCTTGCGTTGGTCAGCCATCGACTCCGATTTATTAATCAATCAATCAATCAATCACTTTTTATAACAGTGTTAATCAAGTTCATGCATATTGCAAAATCTGAGCTCACAATAGGTCAGAGATAACATACCAACTCCACCTTATGTTTCCAATACCAAGATTTGGGTTCTCAAAATTATTTCTGCTTTCCCAAAACAGCCAAAGATAGAACATCCACTTGTTATGAGAAAGCTGCCTGAGAACTCTGATGTGCAAGGCTCTCAAGGCCTTCATGTTTGCCACTTTTACCTGTAGTTAAAAATAACCTGAGAACCTCTGCTGTTTAGAAGCAGGCTGTGAGAATCTGCTCCTCACAGCTGCCTTCTAGGCCATCCCTGAAAAAATCTCCAACAATTCCCGGTTTTTTCTTTTTTTTTGCACAAGGAGGTTGGTATGCTAGGTCTCTATATTATTCTTCTGACCACATCTTGAATACCACCAAGAATACAAAGCAAAACAAACAAAGCATTCAAAAGTACACTCAGTATCTCTATAAGGTCCCCCAGCCATGGTCCGAGCAATGGCTTTTACTCCAAAGGGTTAAAAGCTGTCAGCTGTCCTCCCTCATGTGCACCTGGGGAGGAGGCGAACGGCGAGTCTGAAAAATGATCCTTTGTGTCCTTGAAGTTTTCACATCCACCTTTTCCTTGGGTTTCTCAGAAAAGTTCAAGATCAGTTTTACAGACTGTAATCCTTTAGTCATTTGGCTCAAATGGCATCAGCTGGGTTATTTCTCAGTCCTTGGTTGATCTGGAGTAGTGAAAAATTAGCATGCATTTAAAACACTTAAAATATTAAACTTAACAGACTTATTTTAAGATCAACGAAACTTACATGCAATATCAATTAACTCTAATAAAACTTAAACAAGAATCAGAAAAGTTCTATGGGCTGTCACACTCTTTGTAACATAAAAATAGGCAATTCTAACAACTGTTACATTATAAGCAATATTCTCAGCTAGCAAGGCTTAAATGCCTATCATAAAAGCATAAATCTATCTAACATCACTCAAACTTAATAATATTTAGACTTAAAATACTTAAAATATTTAAACTTAACAAAACTTAACATTACCTAAGCTTAATTTTAACAAAATCAGCTGATTTTAAATTCTATATAACTTATACTTAATATAATTTTAATTTTAACACAAAACTTTTGGTCAACAAAAGTTTGTTTGTCTGTAATCATAATAGAAAGCAAGTGATATCTCAAAATGAATATCAGATGCTGTGTATTTTTGTTAATCACATGCTTTTAAAAACCATGCTTTTATTAACTAAAATTTGAAATTATTTCAAATTTTTTTTAATTCATATTTTTATTATTATTTCATTTTATTATTAATCATTATTTTATCTTATTTATTTCATATTTTATTATTATTTTATTATTTACCATTATTTCATTTTATTATTTATCATTATTTTACCTCACAATTTATCATTATTTTATTTTATTATTTATTTAATATTTTATTATTTTATTTATATTATTATTATTATACCTTCAAAAGTGGCTTTGGAGTAGGAAACACCACTTTACCACTTTTAAAAAAGAAACATTTCCTTTGGATCCAGAGAAAGGAAACAATTCTTATTTAAAAATTATATAGCAATTTTATAAAATGCCTCTTTGAGGAAACACATCAACAACTGTTTTCCTTGTGTAAAATAGACATTTTTTAGCTTAAATCTTTAAAACACATACACTATTTAAAGTTTGTGTTTATGCATTACCTTCTATATTAGTAATTCAGTAAAACTTTTAATCTATACCAAAACTATTTTTCTTTATCACTCTTAATTTAGCTTTTAGGGCTTGAGCTAAAACCATGTCATCAGAAACCTCTGGGTTTCTCATTTCTTAATTCTTCCTCTAAGTTTTCAATCAACAAGCTAAATCAACCACTTCAGAGCAGCAGCAGTCTTCTCTCACCTGGCTTACTACAAGTCTGAGCAGGAGAGGAAAAAAGAAAACCCAAAGCTTATGAAAATGAGTATGAAATACATATAAACTAAGATAACAGATTTAAGTAGCTTAAAATTAGAGCAGAGCTACCAAGAGTAAATTTGGTGTCGCAGCGTGCGTGTCGGGAGAGGGATCGAGCCCCCCGCGCTGAGCTCGGCGCGGCGCGGCTTCTTCTGCGCTGGGGTGCTGGTGGCTGCCTGGCACTGGCTGCGGGGCGCGGCTGCTCCCCCCGCGGCGGCCCCGCTCCCCCGCGGTGCTCGGTTCCCTGCGAATGTCGGAGCGGGCGAAAACAAACTTCTGGTCTCACGGCGCGGCAGCGGCTTGGCTCGACTCGGCATGGTCGCGGCGCTGGTGGTGCTGGCGCTGCTCCGTCCGCGCCGCAGCCGCGGCGGCTTCCTCCGCGCGGGGCGCGGCGTGGCTGCTCTCGCCGCTCTCGGCTCCCGCGGCTCAGCTCCCACTGCTGCTGGGCTCTCCGCGTGGCTTCTCGGTGCGGCTTATGCGGCGGCTCTCGCGGCGGCTCTCGCGGCGGCTCTCGCGGCGGCTTGCTCGGCTTCCGCCGCGGCCCCCCGCGGCTTACTCGGCTCGGTTTTCGCCGCGCGGCGCGGCTTCTCCCCGCCGCTGCCTTTGTTATCGCCACTACAGCGCAGCACTACAGGCGGTCGCTCGGCGCGGCTGCTCAACTTCTTGACAGGTTTACTTCTCTCCCATGATAAATCACCGAATTCACGCCATCCCGTTAAGTCGTAAACCATAAGGAGGATAAGGAAAATCCCTCCAGCGTAGCCATTAGTCCAAAGTCCCATTAAATCCTTTTGCAAATTCATCCCCTTAATCTGTCTCTTTTGTAAAAAAGCAAATAAAAAATCATATGCAGCTTGCCTTCCCATTACCTCTAATTTAGCGCGCTTTTGCAGCTCTTTCTAGGCTTCTGCCGCACGTATCAGTCGGCCTCGTCTGTTACGATCACCCGAGGCACACGACGCGTATCAGCTTCTTTTTTATCCCTTTATCGCATCTTCCTGCCGCCCCGCTGCAAGGACCTGACCCGTAATTCCAACTCCACGTGGCGCCGCAATAGAATGTCCAGGGTCACCATATATTGAAGTTGGAAGGGAGACGACCCACCTTGCGTTGGTCAGCCATCGACTCCAATTTATTAATCAATCAGGCACTTTTTATAACAGTGTTAATCAAGTTCATGCATATTGCAAAATCTGAGCTCACAATAGGTCAGAGATAACATACCAACTCCACCTTATGTTTCCAATACCAAGATTTGGGTTCTCAAAATTATTCTTGCTTTCCCAAAACAGCCAAAGATAGAACATCCACTTGTTATGAGAAAGCTGCCTGAGAACTCTGATGTGCAAGGCTCTCAAGGCCTTCATGCTTGTCACTTTTACCTGTAGTTAAAAATAATCTGAGAACCTCTGCTGTTTACAGAAACAGGCTGTGAGAACCTGCTCCTCACAGCTGCCTTCTAGGCCATCTCTGAAAAAATCTCCAACAGATGTGAGCTTAAAATTTAAGCTCGATCAAAGAAAAAGAGGGGGGACTGTTATGAACAAAAATTCTGTTAATTTTTTTTGTGAGAAAAGGTTACAAAAAGGCAGCCAGATCACTGTTGCTGCCGAAGTTCTGCATGTTTTGTTATTGTAATCACCAGACGTTGTGGCTAATTGCTCCTTTTGTATTAGAAGAGCCTTGCCAGAGGCTAAGTTGTACTTTTCCCAGAATTGTGAAGAGACCTGAGGGGGGGGGGGGGGGGCGCTATGCAAAGTCACTCCAAAGACCAGCATGCTCTGTGGGACCCCTACTCCAAACGTGCAGGAAGAACCCCAAAACAACGAGCCACCTAAGAGTGGAGAGACTGGAGTGATGTCTGGACCTGAGGAGCCGAGTGCTGAGCCTGCAGAGATGTGGAACACCTTTGGAGTCCCTCTCGCCCTGACCATGAGCGTCGTCCCGACGCCGGGACCGAGCGGGAAGGGCCGGGAAAAGCAACAATGAAGAGATCACCCCGCCCTAAAGGCTCCCAGGAGGACCTGATCCCCAGCTCTGCCCCTGGTGGACAAAGCTGCGCATGCCTTCCTCCTCTGGGTCACCTTGGGAGAGAGGATGGGAGACTGCAGCCCCGCCGAGCTGCCCAATCCTGAGCTGATCACTTTTAATAAAAGCATTAAAAAGGAGAAGAAGTCTCCTGGCCCTTTTTATTTCACGTTTGGTCACTTGTTCTGCCATTGCACTGGCAGTGTGGTGCTGGGCTGTGACAACACAGAGCCCGCCTCACAGGCTGGGCCTGGGCTGTTTGGTTCGGTTCCCTGGGCCAGGGCCACCGCCCGGCCGGCTGCTGGGTTTGGGGGCCTTGCTTCCCCCGTCAGGACCTGGACCACTGTTCTGTGGTACAGGTCTGGGGTTCCTGATCCTTCCACTTGGGCCAGGGCCCACTCAGGGCCTCTCAGGCTCCTCTCTGCTGCTGCTGCTCTTTCCGGAAAAAAAACAAAAACAAAAGAGTTGAAAGCGCTAGTAGCAGCTCAAAAGCATTGAAGAGCCAAAAATTACACGTAGTTCAACAAAGGAGTGTGGCCAAGGCATTAAAAAAATTTTCTCAAAATTGTTTGATAACTGTCAATGGATTTTTGATAATCATTGATGATTTTTCTTTAGCAATTTGTTGTTTCAGGATTCTGCAAGCCTATTTCAGGACCAAAAGGGACTTTCAAAAATGTTAAAGAGGAACATCTTCAGTCGATGGAATTTCTCCTGAAACTCAGCTGTTTGGAGTTGAAGCAATGAATTTCTTTGCATTGTTTTTGCAATTTCTTATGTTGTAAGATTGTTTTAGTGATATGATAGAATTTTATGTTCTACAAGTGAAGAATTTCCCTGATCATTCCACATCAGCACTTGATTGATGTTTTTCATTGGCAACAGATAACCCGTCAAGTGTTCGTTCTTTCTTCTGCATGGGTACAGCAGACGAAATGACAAACACTTTTCTTTTTAATTTAACTAAAATAAAAAGGGGGATATGTCACAGACATCTTTTATGAAAAATCCTTTCCTTAGGATTTTTCCTCCTGAGAGGCTGAGAGGCCTCAGGAACAAAATGTAAACAATGGTTATCTGCTGCCGTGGAATGCAACAGTGGATCTTTTATTGGCCCATGTTGGTTGTTTCTAATTAATGGCCAATCACAGTGAGCTGGCTTGGACAGAGAGTTTGAGCCACAAGCCTTGGTTATCATTCTTTGCTATTCTATTCTTAGCTAACCTTCTGATGAAATCCTTTCTTTTATTCTTTTAGTATAGTTTTAATATAATCTATATAATTAAATAATAAATCAAGCATTCTGAAACATGGAGTCAGATCCTCATCTGTTCCCTCATCCTAAGACCCCTGTGAACACGGTCACGGTGACAGGCTGCCAGGGAGACAGGGTGACCGGAGCTCTGCCACCCCCACATCCCGGGCACAGGAGAACCGGAGGCATTTCCGTGGCACCCCTGCCTCGCTTCCCCTCCCCCTGCCGACCCCCCCTTTGTCACTCCCTCAGCGTGGGGGACTTGGTGGCACTGCAGGACCCCTCTCTGTGCCATCCCTGAGGTGGCACCTGTGCTTTCTGTCACCACCACCCGCCAATTTGTCACCAGTGCCCCAAAACAGGGGGTGGCCCATATTCTATGGTGGGGGGAAGGGACAACAACATTTTTGGTGTCTCCCTAACCATTTCTATCCCCCCAAGGATGCTCTGCAACTCTGCACTACCCCACCCCCACCCCTCCTCCTCCCTCACCTGTGCCCCAGGAGGTGATGCCACTGCTCCCACTGGAGACCTGCCAGTGACACCGAGGGGACACTGTGGGTCACCCCTCAAAGGGACTGCAGGGTGACAGTGGTTCCTGGAGTGACAGCTGGTGGCTCCTGCAGTGACAGCTGGAGGTCCCACCATGCTGTGGTGACAATTTGGGGGGTGGATGCTCTTTTTGGGGTCTCCAGGGTCGGTCCCAAAGTCCCCTCCCATCACCACAAAGTCACTTCCCCAGGCCTCGCCTCAGTTTCCCTCTCACTCTGCAGGGACCATGTGGAGCTGTATAGCATTGGGTTTATTTTGAGGGGTTTTGGGTTGGGGGCTACTGGGATGGACTGGTGGGACAGTGGGATGGGCCAGGCTGTGGGCAGGCTGGTGGTCATCTGGGCTGGGGGCAGGCCAGGCTTGGGAGCTGCAGGGCCAGGCACTGTCCAGATCAGAATCCAGCTGGGATCCATGGCTCTGGTGTCCATCTGGACCAGGGTCCATCCAGAGTGGGATCCATGGCTCTGGTGTCTATCTGGACCAGTGTCCATCCAGAGTAAGGAATCATGGCTCGGATGTCCATCTGGACCAGTTTACATCCAGAGTGGGATCCATGGTCTCGTGTCCATCTGGACCAGGGTCCAACCTCTCCTGCCCCCATCCATCCCATACTCTCCAGCCAGGGCCACTTCTCACTGCAGAGTGGACAAGACCCTCAGTCAGTGCCAAGATGACCCCAAACCCTGTCCCAGCAACCCTGCCAGGCCACCCACCCCGAGCCCCAGTGCCACTGGTGTTCCCTGGAAGCCAGGCCAGCTCCGGAATTCCTGGAAAAGTAGATCCAGAGTCCTGGGCTGGGGACTCAAGGGCATCCAGGATAGCGAGCACTGAGTCCATGTGACATGGGGGGACAGTTAGGAACACAGCTGGGGACATGCCTGGGTGGATGGGGGTGGGGGGTGAAGGGGGTTTAGGGGTGGGGAGAGGGTTGGAGGGCGGGATGCACCCAAAACTTAACCAAGTCAAAGGGGAGGATGTTGAAAACTGGGGGGGGGGAAGGATGGAAAATAGGGAAAGGAGCCAAAAAGGGGGAAAAGGACCCCAAATAGGGGAAGAGTGACCCAAAATGGGGGAAGGATCCAAAGTAGGGAGGAAAAGACACAAAATAGGGAGAAGGGACGCAAAAGACAGGGAAAGGGTCCAAACCAGGGGAAACATCTCAAAGCGAGGGGAAAGGACCCAAAATCAGAGGACAAAGGGTGTCATGGGAACGAAGCTCTTCCTGCACTTGAGGCACTCCCAGGGCTGCCCTTAGTGGTGGCTCTGTTGGTGTCTGGTCAATCTAGAGAAGCTTTTCCTACACTCAGAACACTCGTAGGGCCTCTCCCCGGTGTGGATGCACCAGTGGCTGATGAGAGCAACGTTCTGCTTGAAGCCCTTCCCGCAGTCAGGGCAGTTGAAGGGCCTCTCATCTGTGTGAAGCTGCTGGTGCAGGAGGAGAAAGGAGCTGGTCTGAAACCTCTTGCATTTAATACACTCATAGGGCCTCTCCCCAGTGTGGAGCCTCT
Organism: Zonotrichia leucophrys gambelii; assembly: GCF_028769735.1. Classification (NCBI taxonomy): domain Eukaryota; kingdom Metazoa; phylum Chordata; class Aves; order Passeriformes; family Passerellidae; genus Zonotrichia; species Zonotrichia leucophrys. The sequence goes on from NW_026992535.1 coordinate 8,993, forward strand.
GGTGGCCAATCAGGTGGGACTTTGACATGAAGCTCTTCCCACACTGCCCACATTTGTAGGGCTGTTCCAGACCTGTGTGGACTTCCATGTGGCGGGTCAAGTGGCTTTTCCTCTGGTTGCTGTTCCCACATTCCCCACACTCAAAAGGCCATTCCCCAGTGTGGTTTCTCTGGTGGATGGTCAGTTCAGATCTCGTCCTGGAGCTTTTCCCACACTCTGCAAACTCATAGGGTCGTTCCTCCGTGTGGGTCCTCAGGTGGGCAGTCAGGGTGGAGTTCTGGGTGAAGCTCTTTCCAAACTCAGGACACTCGTAGGGGCTCTCCCCGCTGTGGACGCTCAGGTAGCGATGAGGCCAGAGTTGTACCTGAAGCCTTTTGCACAATGGTGGAAGCAGAAGGGCCTCTCGCCTTTGCGACTCTGCTGATGCCTGGCAAGATAGGAACTCATCTGAAACCTCTTCCTGCATTTATCACACTCGTAGGGACATTCTTCTGTGTGGATTCTCATGTGGCTTATCAGGGAGGATCTCAGGGAGAAGCTCTTCCCACATTCTGAGCACTTGTGGGACTCCTCCCCATCCTGGAAATGCTCATGGACCCCCAGCTCTGAGCACCAGCTCCCGCCCTGGCCCAGGGTGGGCCTTTCCTCCTCAGATCCCCATGATCGGCGTTTGCAGCCCCCTCCTCATATGGGATCTCTGGGTCTTTTCTTTCCAATTTTATTCCTGTGCTGTGGAGCTGCTCAAAACAGCCTCTTCCAAAAGGTTCTCCTGTGGGGATTTGACCTCCCTGGTCTCTGGCCTCAGCTCCTTGTCTGGGGAAGGAAGGACAAGGAGAGGATGGGATTTGCCTCTGTGCCACAGGGAAGGACAAGGAAATCCCCCGATTGCGTCCCCAACAAGACGGTGTTGGCAGCGGGGTTGTCCTGCAGCCAGGGGCCGTGCTGGGTTGGGAGATGGAGCAGGGGAGAGGGGGAAAGGGGCACTGACTTCCTCCTCACCTGCCTGGGGCTCCTGGGTCATCTTCCTCCTCACGGCCTCCTCCTTCTCCATCGGGCCAAGGTTTGGAAAAAGAAAATCCTGGTTTGGGGGAAAACAAGGGCTGAACGTGTTGGGTTTGATAGTCCAGCTGCCCAAGTGCAGCCGGAGAAGTCAGCGCCACTTTCAGCCTCGAGGGGCCTGGAGCCCGCTCATCCCCAGCCTCCCGCATCCCTCCAGGCAGACAGTTTGTCTCCCAGCTCCGGGATCACCCCTCTGCGCTCTTCCCCACGCCAGGGCTCCCGAGCTCCCGTCGGCTCTACTGGGCATCCCCCAGCCCGAGATCACCCCTGTGCCCGTCAGTACCAGGTGAACGTGAGGCTCTTCCCTCCACGGGAAATTCACGGGTTTGAGGTCCTGCAAGAGTCAAAGATCCCTTGCCCCACGAAAAAACCCTCCTGGAGACCCCCGATGGATCTGATGCAAGCTCCCCGTCCCCACTCACCTACGGCTTCTGGAGGGGGCAATGTAGCAGGAGCCGGGGGAGCTTCGGCCTGAGCAGTGGGGGAAGGCGGCGGGGAAACCAACGTGGTTCTGCTGCTCCTCTTCCTTCCGCTCCTCTTCTTCCTCCTTGTACTATGTTTCTCCTCTTCCCCCTTTTCTTTCGCTCCCAGCCTGGCTCGGGCAATGCTGACACCCAAAAGCAGCTGCGCTCTGCCCTGGGCGGGTTCTGAAACAGCACGGCACTGGGAGTGAAACTGGGAGCACCGGGAACGATCCTGAGAGCAGCGGGAAGGAATTGGGAGCGTTTTCCCTGCCAGTCCCTCTTTTACTGGGAGAACTGGGAGGGAACTGGGAGCAAACAGCACTCGGAGGCGGCTGCAGCCGGCGGCTAGTCGGGCCACGATGGAAGATGTGGTTATGAGAATAGGAGAGCGGTCGTGCGCTGGGATTGGTGGGCGGGAGCAGCGCGGGGTTTGCTCGGTTATGTGAGGGCCAGGGAGGCCGGAGTGATGGCGGCAGCATCTGGTGAGAGGGGACAGGGAGCAGGAATGGGGACGGGAATGGGGACGGGGAAGAGGAATGGGAATGGGGACATGATCGGAAATGGCACCCGGAACTGGAATGGCACAGAGAATGGGGACAGGGACCGGGAATTGGAATATGGGTATAGGACATGGAATATTGAAATGGAAATATGGGAACAGAAGTGGGACCGTGAATAACAGAAGGGGAACAGAGACTTGGAATATGGGAGACGGATAGGGAATGAGATTCCGGCTGGGATGGGAGTGGAACGGTACCAGGGTGACACTAGAATGGGTGGGTGAGAGGGGGTGAAAGCAGGGAGAGGGGGATCCTGGACAGGGGACACTGGCAATCAGGACAAAGGGACACGCAGACAGTTCCAGGGCAGGGGGTCCTTGATCAGCTGCCCCACAACTTTCGCCAGGGTCTCCCAGCACTTCTGCAGCTACTAGGCCTGTTCTGCCCAAAGCCCGGAGCAACCCCCAAGTCACTCCCAGGAACCCTCACCTCCCTTGAACCTAACATGCCCCCAGTCCCCTGGAAGATCCCCCCATGTCCCCATCCATGGCTTATTCCAATGTCTTTATTTTTACCCTAGTTTTGTGTGTTTTGAAGGGACAAACAGAAATGAAAGGAAAATCCAGGCCATGGAGTGCCAGGAAGATGTGAAGCCGCTGGACAGGTGATTTCCAACATGGATAACCGGCCACAGGGATGGCCTGGGCTCTGCTTACTGGGGGTCACTGGGGATTACCCAGGGTGGATCCCTCTGTGGGGGCTGAAGCTGGAGCAGTGCACGAAGCTCTTCCTGCACTTGGGGAACTCACCGTGCTGCCCTTAGTGCTGGCTCTGTTGGTGTCGGCTCAAGACAGAGCTCTGAGAGAAGCTCTTCCCACACTCCAGACACTCATAGGGCCTCTCCCCGCTGTGGATGCGCTGGTGGGTGACGAGGGTGGAGTTGTCCCTGAAGCCCTTCCCGCAGTCAGGGCAGCGAAAGGGCCGCTCATCCGTGTGAATCCTCTGGTGCCTGACAAGATGAGAGCTGGTCTGAAACCTCTTCCTGCATTTATCACACTCATAGGGCTTCTCCCCAGTGTGGCTCCTCAGGTGGTAGATCAGGTGGGAGCGCTGGCAGAAGCTCTTCCCACACTCCCCACACTCGTAAGACCTCTCGCCAGTGTGGATCCTCTTGTGGACAATCAGGTTCGACTTGTGGGTGAATCTCTTCCCACACTCGGGACACTCATAGGGCCTCTCCCGGGTGTGCATGTGCTGGTGGCTGACAAGGGAGGAGTTGGACTTGAAGCCTTTCCCGCAGTCGGGGCAGAGGAAGGGCCTCTCCTCTGTGTGAGTGTGCTGGTGCCTGAGGAGATCAGAGCTGGTCTGAAACCCCTTTCTGCATTTATCACACTCGTAGGGTTTCTCCTCCCAGTGTGCCTCCTCATGTGGACAGTCAGGTGGGAGATCCAGCTGAAGCTCTTCCCACACTCCTCACACTTGTAAGACCTCTCCTCGGTGTGGCTCCTCAGGTGGACAGTCAGGTTGGATCTCCGGCTGAAGCTCTTCCCACACTCCTCACATATATAGGGCCTCTCCCCCGTGTGGATTCTCATGTGGCAGATCAGGTTGGATTTCTGGCTGAAGCTCTTCCCACATTTCAAGCACTTCTGGGGCTTCTCCTTACCCTGAAGCTGCTCATGGACCACCAGCTCTGAGCTCCAGGCGCCTCCCCGGTCCAGGGTGGGCCTTTCCCCCTCAGATGCCTGAGATCTGTGTTTGCAGCCCCTCCTCATGCGGGATCTCCGGGGTTTTTCCTCCCCGTTGGATTCCTGTGCTGTGGAGCTGCTCAAAACAGCCTCTTCCAAAAGGTTCTGCTGCGGGGATTTGTCCACCCTGGTCTCCATCCTCAGCTCCTGGTCTGGGGGAGGCAGGACAAGGAGAGGATGGGATTTGCCTCCGTGCCACAGGGAAGGACAAGGAGATCCCCCCAGTGCGTCCCCAGCAGGACGGTGTTGGCAGCAGGGTTGTCCTGCAGCCAGGGGCCGTGCTGGGCTGGGAGATGGAGCAGGAGAGAGGGGGAAAGGGGCACTGACTTCCTCCTCACCTGCTTGGGGCTGCTGGGCCATCTTCCTCTTCCTCACGACCTCCTCCTCTTGCATCGGGCCAAGGTTTAGAAGCAGGAAAACCTGGCTTGGGGGAGAACAAGGGCTGGGCGCATTGGGTTTGATGGTCCCGCTGCCTGTCTTGGTGTCTGCTAAGGAAGGCAGAGCCTCCCTTAAAATTGAAAATGTAAACCCCCTCCCTCCAAATTACTATAATTTTGAAATTAAGGGGCTTTCAGGGAAAGATATGGAAATAGGAATAACAGTTCTTTGCTAGGAAAAATAAAATGAAAAATGCAGTAGTAGAAAGAAAACCACTGACAGAGTCAGAATCCAAGCTGACACCCTGTTAGTCAGGGTGTTTGTTGCACTCCAATTAAATGGTGGCTGCAGTCCTCCTGGAGGGACAGATCTGGTTCTGTTGAAGCAGTGGTTCCTGCAGAAGGGTGTAGTTTTCCTCCAAAGGTCCAGTGGTGGTGTAGATAGGTCTGGTCTTCCTCGGTGAATCTAGTGGAGAAGAAAAGCTGCTCCTCTGGGAATCCAGTGGAGAAGAAACGCTGCTCCTCTGGGAATCCAGTGGGAAAAGCCTGACTGTGGTGCTCCAAATCTCTGAGTATATGCAGATAGGAATGCCTGGCTCCTCCCCATGGGTGGAACATCTACCAATGGGGTGAGGTAATTTTATCAGTCCTGCAGTGAGGCTCAATGGCCCATTAACAGAAGATATGTCCCTGGAGGGCTTGTGGAAGAGATAAAGAAAACTGCCCAATTAACAGAAGATAACTGCCCCACCTCTAGCAGATGGCAATAGAATACATACCCCCACCCACATCTTGCATTTCCAACCTCAGACACTCTCCGTTGCTCTCAGTAGCCCAAAGTGTGATCCCAGTTGCTCCCTTTTAACAGCAGTATGATCCCAGTAACTTCCAACACAATCCAAGTCATGTACCACCATTCCCAGTATGGTCCTAGTATAATCCTAGCTGCTTCCAGTCCATCCCAGTATGGTCCCAGCTGCCTCCAGCTACATCAACACAATCAGTCCCAGTATGATGTCATTTGCTCTCAGCGTGCTCCCAGTTGCTCACAGCAGCTCCCACTCACTCTCAGAATGATCCCAGTCATTCCCAGTATATCACATTAGCCCCTAACATGGTCTCAATTGGCATGGCAGGTTCCTACTCACCTCCAAAATGATCCCAGGATGATCCCAGTACAGCCCAGTCTCTCCCAGCGATGCCACTCCTGGCATCCCCCAGCCCTGTCTGTGTTCCCCCCTCCCAGATTGCCCAATAGGAGCCCCAGGGGCGGGAAGGCCTCAACCAGGGTCCCCAGCAAGCCCCAGTGTGGATGTGCAGCCCCCAGTTTTCCCAGTTTGCCTCTCCTTCTCCCCAGGCAGGGTTCTCCTCCTCCTGTCCCAACCCATCTCTAGAAGTCTTCAAACATTTTGTGTTCATAAAAACCTCCAGACCAAAAATATTTAGTTGGAAACACCCTCAGAAACACCATCCTTAAGCCTTCCAAGACTTGAATGTCTCATGATTATTCCAAAAATGAGCTCCCCATGAACTGCTCCTCTCTGGTCTCTCCACTTTGGACTTCTTGGAGTCCTGCATCTATTGAGCGTTATCCTCTCCAGGGGTCCACACCCCCTCCAGGCTGCCACAGGAATCCCCAGGGTCCCCCCTCTCTGCTCTTCTGACCTGGGGCTTCTGGGGCTCCCCCTTCTCTGTGCTGCTGGGGGTTCCCTGCAGCCCCCGGGGGTTCCCCAGATCTCCCTCTCTGGGCTCCCTCTTAGCCATGCCAGGGCTCTTGGTGTCTCAGCGCTCCTGTTTCCCCCGACTCTGCTCCAGGCTGTGGGGAGCTCCAGGGCTTCCTCCTGGCCAGGGCGTTCCCCTCTCCGGGCTGAATCCTGGCAGTCTCCTCTCTCTGGGCTACCCACTTTGGTGTCCCAGTGTTCTCCCCTCTCCTGTCCTTTCCTGCGAAGAAACCACCTCCCGGGACACTGCCAAAATCTCCCCAATGGGCATTTGCAGCTTAGCTTTGGAGTCCTTTGAGCTCCAAAAATCCCCCCCATCCCCAAAAAAATACCCACCTATGGAGCACCCAGGATATTTGGTTGAGCTCCCCCTCTGTGATCACCTGAGATATGGGGGGGAAATGCCCCAGGGTCCGGGAGTGCTGCGGAGAAAGCGAGGGCTGGAGCGTGTGTTCCCCCCGCTTCCACTTCCCACTCCTCATCCTCTCACCCAGCTCTTCCTCCTACCCGTCCTACTCCTCTTCCTCTTTCTCTTCCACACCTCCTCCTCCTCCTCCTTCTCTTGTTCCCTCCAGCCCTTGTCCTGCTGCTTCTCCCTCCCTGCTCCACCATCCCATTCCTCCTGCCCCGGTCCCGCAGCCCTCGCAGCCCGCGGCAGGAGTGGGGATGGAGCCGGGACAGGTTGGGATGGGCAGTGCAGGGCTCTCAGCTGCTCCCACCTGCTGGGGCCGCGAGGAGCAGGAGGAGAACCCTGCCTGGGGAGAAGGAGAGGCAAACTGGGAAAACTGGGGGCTGCACATCCACACTGGGGCTTGCTGGGGACCCTGGTTGAGGCCTTCCCGCCCCTGGGGCTCCTATTGGGCAATCTGGGAGGGGGGAACACAGACAGGGCTGGGGGATGCCAGGAGTGGCATCGCTGGGAGAGACTGGGCTGTACTGGGATCATCCTGGGATCATTTTGGAGGTGAGTAGGAACCTGCCATGCCAATTGAGACCATGTTAGGGGCTAATGTGATATACTGGGAATGACTGGGATCATTCTGAGAGTGAGTGGGAGCTGCTGTGAGCAACTGGGAGCACGCTGAGAGCAAATGACATCATACTGGGACTGATTGTGTTGATGTAGCTGGAGGCAGCTGGGACCATACTGGGATGGACTGGAAGCAGCTAGGATTATACTAGGACCATACTGGGAATGGTGGTACATGACTTGGATTGTGTTGGAAGTTACTGGGATCATACTGCTGTTAAAAGGGAGCAACTGGGATCACACTTTGGGCTACTGAGAGCAACGGAGAGTGTCTGAGGTTGGAAATGCAAGATGTGGGTGGGGGTATGTATTCTATTGCCATCTGCTAGAGGTGGGGCAGTTATCTTCTGTTAATTGGGCAGTTTTCTTTATCTCTTCCACAAGCCCTCCAGGGACATATCTTCTGTTAATGGGCCATTGAGCCTCACTGCAGGACTGATAAAATTACCTCACCCCATTGGTAGATGTTCCACCCATGGGGAGGAGCCAGGCATTCCTATCTGCATATACTCAGAGATTTGGAGCACCACAGTCAGGCTTTTCCCACTGGATTCCCAGAGGAGCAGCGTTTCTTCTCCACTGGATTCCCAGAGGAGCAGCTTTTCTTCTCCACTAGATTCACCGAGGAAGACCAGACCTATCTACACCACCACTGGACCTTTGGAGGAAAACTACACCCTTCTGCAGGAACCACTGCTTCAACAGAACCAGATCTGTCCCTCCAGGAGGACTGCAGCCACCATTTAATTGGAGTGCAACAAACACCCTGACTAACAGGGTGTCAGCTTGGATTCTGACTCTGTCAGTGGTTTTCTTTCTACTACTGCATTTTTCATTTTATTTTTCCTAGCAAAGAACTGTTATTCCTATTTCCATATCTTTCCCTGAAAGCCCCTTAATTTCAAAATTATAGTAATTTGGAGGGAGGGGGTTTACATTTTCAATTTTAAGGGAGGCTCTGCCTTCCTTAGCAGACACCAAGACAGGCAGCGGGACCATCAAACCCAATGCGCCCAGCCCTTGTTCTCCCCCAAGCCAGGTTTTCCTGCTTCTAAACCTTGGCCCGATGCAAGAGGAGGAGGTCGTGAGGAAGAAGGAAGATGGCCCAGCAGCCCCAAGCAGGTGAGGAGGAAGTCAGTGCCCCTTTCCCCCTCTCTCCTGCTCCATCTCCCAGCCCAGCACGGCCCCTGGCTGCAGGACAACCCTGCTGCCAACACCGTCCTGCTGGGGACGCACTGGGGGGATCTCCTTGTCCTTCCCTGTGGCACGGAGGCAAATCCCATCCTCTCCTTGTCCTGCCTCCCCCAGACCAGGAGCTGAGGATGGAGACCAGGGTGGACAAATCCCCGCAGCAGAACCTTTTGGAAGAGGCTGTTTTGAGCAGCTCCACAGCACAGGAATCCAACGGGGAGGAAAAACCCCGGAGATCCCGCATGAGGAGGGGCTGCAAACGCAGATCTCAGGCATCTGAGGGGGAAAGGCCCACCCTGGACCAGGGAGGCGCCTGGAGCTCAGAGCTGGTGGTCCATGAGCAGCTTCAGGGTAAGGAGAAGCCCCAGAAGTGCTTGAAATGTGGGAAGAGCTTCAGCCAGAAATCCAACCTGATCTGCCACATGAGAATCCACACGGGGGAGAGGCCCTATATATGTGAGGAGTGTGGGAAGAGCTTCAGCCGGAGATCCAACCTGACTGTCCACCTGAGGAGCCACACCGAGGAGAGGTCTTACAAGTGTGAGGAGTGTGGGAAGAACTTCAGACGGATCTCCTGCCTGATTGTCCACCTGAGGAGCCACACCGAGGAGAGGTCTTACAAGTGTGAGGAGTGTGGGAAGAGCTTCAGCTGGATCTCCCACCTGACTGTCCACATGAGGAGGCACACTGGGGAGAAACCCTACGAGTGTGATAAATGCAGAAAGGGGTTTCAGACCAGCTCTGATCTCCTCAGGCACCAGCACACTCACACAGAGGAGAGGCCCTTCCTCTGCCCCGACTGCGGGAAAGGCTTCAAGTCCAACTCCTCCCTTGTCAGCCACCAGCACATGCACACCCGGGAGAGGCCCTATGAGTGTCCCGAGTGTGGGAAGAGATTCACCCACAAGTCGAACCTGATTGTCCACAAGAGGATCCACACTGGCGAGAGGTCTTATGAGTGTGGGGAGTGTGGGAAGAGCTTCTGCCAGCGCTCCCACCTGATCTACCACCTGAGGAGCCACACTGGGGAGAAGCCCTATGAGTGTGATAAATGCAGGAAGAGGTTTCAGACCAGCTCTCATCTTGTCAGGCACCAGAGGATTCACACGGATGAGCGGCCCTTTCGCTGCCCTGACTGCGGGAAGGGCTTCAGGGACAACTCCACCCTCGTCACCCACCAGCGCATCCACAGCGGGGAGAGGCCCTATGAGTGTCTGGAGTGTGGGAAGAGCTTCTCTCAGAGCTCTGTCTTGAGCCGACACCAACAGAGCCAGCACTAAGGGCAGCACGGTGAGTTCCCCAAGTGCAGGAAGAGCTTCGTGCACTGCTCCAGCTTCAGCCCCCACAGAGGGATCCACCCTGGGTAATCCCCAGTGACCCCCAGTAAGCAGAGCCCAGGCCATCCCTGTGGCCGGTTATCCATGTTGGAAATCACCTGTCCAGCGGCTTCACATCTTCCTGGCACTCCATGGCCTGGATTTTCCTTTCATTTCTGTTTGTCCCTTCAAAACACACAAAACCAGGGTAAAAATAAAGACATTGGAATAAGCCATGGATGGGGACATGGGGGGATCTTCCAGGGGACTGGGGGCATGTTAGGTTCAAGGGAGGTGAGGGTTCCTGGGAGTGACTTGGGGGTTGCTCCGGGCTTTGGGCAGAACAGGCCTAGTAGCTGCAGAAGTGCTGGGAGACCCTGGCGAAAGTTGTGGGGCAGCTGATCAAGGACCCCCTGCCCTGGAACTGTCTGCGTGTCCCTTTGTCCTGATTGCCAGTGTCCCCTGTCCAGGATCCCCCTCTCCCCGCTTTCACCCCCTCTCACCCACCCATTCTAGTGTCACCCTGGTACCGTTCCACTCCCATCCCAGCCGGAATCTCATTCCCTATCCGTCTCCCATATTCCAAGTCTCTGTTCCCCTTCTGTTATTCACGGTCCCACTTCTGTTCCCATATTTCTATTTCAATATTCCATGTCCTATACCCATATTCCAATTCCCGGTCCCTGTCCCCATTCTCTGTGCCATTCCAGTTCCGGGTGCCATTTCCGATCATGTCCCCATTCCCATTCCTCTTCCCCGTCCCCATTCCTGTCCCCATTCCTGCTCCCTGTCCCCTCTCACCAGATGCTGCCGCCATCACTCCGGCCTCCCTGGCCCTCACATAACCGAGCAAACCCCGCGCTGCTCCCGCCCACCAATCCCAGCGCACGACCGCTCTCCTATTCTCATAACCACATCTTCCATCGTGGCCCGACTAGCCGCCGGCTGCAGCCGCCTCCGAGTGCTGTTTGCTCCCAGTTCCCTCCCAGTTCTCCCAGTAAAAGAGGGACTGGCAGGGAAAACGCTCCCAATTCCTTCCCGCTGCTCTCAGGATCGTTCCCGGTGCTCCCAGTTTCACTCCCAGTGCCGTGCTGTGTCAGAACCCGCCCAGGGCAGAGCGCAGCTGCTTTTGGGTGTCAGCATTGCCCGAGCCAGGCTGGGAGCGAAAGAAAAGGGGGAAGAGGAGAAACATAGTACAAGGAGGAAGAAGAGGAGCGGAAGGAAGAGGAGCAGCAGAACCACGTTGGTTTCCCCGCCGCCTTCCCCCACTGCTCAGGCCGAAGCTCCCCCGGCTCCTGCTACATTGCCCCCTCCAGAAGCCGTAGGTGAGTGGGGACGGGGAGCTTGCATCAGATCCATCGGGGGTCTCCAGGAGGGTTTTTTCGTGGGGCAAGGGATCTTTGACTCTTGCAGGACCTCAAACCCGAACCGTGAATTTCCCGTGGAGGGAAGAGCCTCACGTTCACCTGGTACTGACAGGCACAGGGGTGATCTCGGGCTGGGGGATGCCCAGTAGAGCCGACGGGAGCTCGGGAGCCCTGGCGTGGGGAAGAGCGCAGAGGGGTGATCCCGGAGCTGGGAGACAAACTGTCTGCCTGGAGGGATGCGGGAGGCTGGGGATGAGCAGGCTCCAGGCCCCTCGAGGCTGAAAGGGGCACTGACTTCTCCAGCTGCACTTGGGCAGCGGGACCATCAAACCCAACACGTTCAGCCCTTGTTTTCCCCCAAACCAGGATTTCCTTTTTCCAAACCTTCACCCGATGGAGAAGGAGGAGGCCATGAGGCTCTTGGCACCGCAGGCGTCACAGCCTCAGACACATGCTGGCGGCGACCACCCGTGCCACTGAGTGCATTGCCTAGCACCACTGGCCTAGCCGTGGGAAGCGGTGGAAGTGGTGCTGGATCGCTTTTGCCTAGCAACACCAGCGCAGCCGCAGGAAGCGGCGGAAGAGGCACCAGGTCGCTGTTGCCTTGCAACACCAGTGTAGCCACGGGAAGCAGTGTTTCTGAGCTCGTAGGCACAGACGGGGCTGCCGCTCCCACAGGCTCTGCTGGAGGGACGGCCGTGGGAGACGCTGCGTGGGGAAGTGCCCGCACCCGCGGGGATGGTTGGGACAGTCCTGCAAACTCAGGAGGCGGGACCTCGGGCACCGATGCCGCCCCCAGGTCTGAGCGATGCGGGGTCCAAGAGGCCGGATGGGGCGATGCCTGCTCAGCTTCCAGGGGCAGCTCAGCCCACTCAAACCCCTCTGAGAGCAACGGCGGGGGGAAAATGCAGCTCCGTCTGAGCATGCTCCGAAAATTCATGGGAAAATCTTCTTCAGCTGCAGGCAAGACTTCACCCCTCTGCTGGGAAGCAGGAGAACGTCTTTCCCCAAAGGATCTTCTCCCATGAGAATTGGGGGAAATGGGGCTTGCTTCCTGCAGTCAGCGATCCAGGGAAAGGCAGCCGCTCTGTTTCAAAACTGGGAAGAGTGCCCTGAACACTGGATAAATGCGGGGGTACCCAAATCCATGGTTCAAAACATCTTGGAAAATGGATCCCATGCATTCCCATATGAACATATCAAGGGCAAAGAGTGTTATGAACAAAAATTCAGTTAATATTTTTTTTGTGAGAAAGAGTTGCAGGGGGGCAGCCAGGTCTCAGGCGCTGCCAGGATTCTTAGTGCTTTGTTATTGTAATACCGGGTCGTTAATGCTTATCTCCTTCTTTTGTATTAGTAAAAAGCCTGGCTGAGTGGGGAAATGGCCCTTCCCCGAGGCAGTGCGCCCTTCCAGCATAGGGAAGACACCTGAGAGTGTGGGGGGGGGTTATGCAAAGTGACTCCAAAGTCCAGAATGCTTTGTGGGACCCCGACTCGAGATGCAACGAGAAAACCCCAAAAACAACGAGCCAAATAAGAGTTGAGAGACTAAAGTGATGTCTGGACGTGAGGAGCCGAGTGCTGAGCCTGCAGAGATGCTGAACACCTTCGGAGCCCCTCTCGCCCTGAGCACGGAGTGGTCCCAACGCCGGGACCAGAAGAGACCGAGCCAGGGAAAGTAACATCTGACGGGGACATCGAGCCCTAAAAAGCTCCCATGAGGACTGAATCCCCCGGCTCTGCCCCTAGTGGACAGAGCTGCGCATATCCTCCTCCTCTGAGTCGCCCTGGGAGACGCGACGGGGACTGCAGCCCTGCCGAGCCGCCCAATCCTGAGCTGATCACTTTTAATAAAGGCATTATAAAGGAGAAGAAGTCTCCTGGCCCTGTTAATTTCAAAGAGCACATTCGTAAAAACCCAAAGAAATTTGCCCATCGAAAAAACTCATAGAAATGTCTCTGCAACAGGGGAATTCTGTCCTCTTCACCCCATTTTTGCCAGAGGGCAATAAGTTTCTCCTCTGAGGGGGATAAATGAACCATCTGCCTCTGTGGGAGAGGTCCCCCACATATGCAGCCACAATCTGAGAATGGCAGCATCTTCAAGAATGGAAAAGCTAACAGTACCTTGTGACAGTGTCCAGCACTCTCTGGCCAGCTGCTTGTTCCTTCTAGGCTTTCCGAACGTCTTCCCGGAGGCTTTTCAAAAGGTTCTCTCTGTGATCAGCCTTACTGTGAACTCTGCCCAAATCAGGATCCTCAGTTCTTCAGCTCCTGGCTAGAATCCACTTCTGCGGTCTTTTGTGAGGTGACCATCAATGCCACATACCCAGGGTTTACGCAAATGTAGCAATGCTCCTCTGGTGGTCTCACAAATTGATGATTTTCTCTTCAGTAACTCGAGGGTTACCATCTATGACAGTGGTCACGGGGGTTTTCAGGTGAAGGGAGGGACGAGAATGTTGACTCCATTTTCAGAAGGCTTGATTTATTATTTTATGATATATATATTACATTATAACTATAGTAAAAAGAAATAGAAGTAAAGGTTTCCTCAGAAGCTAGCTAAGCTAAGAATAGAAAAGAATGAATAACAAAGGGAGCTGGCTTGGACAGAGAGGGAGAGCCAGCTCCGCCATGACTGGTCAATAAATCCAAATATCTACAGGAGACCAATCACGGATCCACCTGTTTGCATACTGTGGAGAGATTTGTGGACAGTTGGCTAGCTGAGAAAGGTCACGTTGACATCATGCCGCTGGTCAAGCTTGAAGGGGACAAGCATAGAAGCCAGTAGCCAATGTCCAATAACAGGCAAGGACATCATGCCCTTGGTGCAACAGTAGGATAGGGGAGAGCATCTTTGGCAGGGATACGAAGAAGAGTTTCAATAGTATATCCACAAAAATGCAGAAGTAGGCGTAACTGGCTGATAAGTAACTAACCAATAGTGAGCTAGCCTTTGCAATATGCATGAGATTCATTAACACAGATATAAAGATGTGTGCCTATCAATAATGTTCAAGAATTGCAGATCACTCATATTGTGTGCCGCATTTCTCCCACCAATTCCCAACAGCATACCACAGCAGCAGATAACCATTGTTTACGTTCTGTTTCTGAGGCCTCAGCTATTCAAAAGGGAAAAAATCCTAAAGAAAAAATTTTCACAAAAATATGTTTGCGACAAATTGGAAAATCCTAGGTGGTTCATCCACTCATAGATGAGGTCTCCAAATTCGCCCCAAAGGTGGGTCCAGCTTTTATAGGCCAAAAAGAGCAAGTCCAAGTGACTTGATGATATTTTTAGCCCAGATAGCCTTGCAGCTGATGGCATATTTCACAATCAGCAGGGGACACAGCTAGGCCAAAGCCCAGACCTCTGCTGGGAGCCTTTCTCCTCAAACACCCTTCAAACAAACCTCCATGCAAGTCAGTTGGGAAAGTTTCTTCAAATGAGACATTTCTGGCACATGACTACACAGGGTTATGTGAAAGATTCTAAAGCGGCCGCTCTGGAGTCAAAAAGCCAGCACTAAGAGTCCTTGTCATCTCTTTGTAGCTAAATCCCACTTTGGGGGAGTTGAAGGAGTTTGGAACGAGCTACAGAGCGGACCTCTCAGATTTTTAGACGATGCCATTGCTTTTTCTTGTCTTCTGCATAGGCAGGAAGGGTGAGTTTGGCTCACATCTCCACCGCATGGCTCACAGGGCCACAAGACTTGTAGTTACAAGAGCTTTGAAGGATTTCTTGGCCAAGAAGACACAGCCAGCAAGGATTTTTATGTCTTAAACCCATCTTCAATATTTTGTCTTATGGACTCATGCTCTTGGGGTCTCTAGCTGGTCAGAGGGACACTGAGATAAGTTCGAAAATCTCTTTTCCCCGCTTGGTGGTCGAAGAGGGAGTCAGAACTCTTAATTTCTCAGTCTCAAGGTCCTTTATTGTGTCTTAATTATAAAATTCTTTCTCCTGTCCTGACAAGGTCTGCTGAGCAAGACAGTCTAAGACACTCTGCCTCCCCTGGGGTGGTGTTATCTTTTTATACTAAAAACAACTGCGTGTACAATATTTACAATTACTTTGCAATACCTATCATCTATGTTAGACAGTGAGCTTCTACTCTAGACCAATCTCAAAGTGCCAACATCACAGCAGAAGATGGAGGCCAAGAAGGAGAAAGGCTGGGCATGTCCAGATTCCTGCATCTTGCCCTCTGAAGCCCCATTCTAGAAGCCCTCAAAATCTAGTTTTCCACTCTGGGATGAATTCACTATCATTCTACTTCAACTTTTGTGGCTGGTCATTCTTCATACAAGGTTGGTCATTTTTTTTCCAAGGGCTAAATCAAAGGCACAGGGGTCTTGGGCTCTGTGCAAAGGTCTCTGAGCCCTCTGACAGCATCTCGAGTCCTGCAGGGCAGCCAGAGGGATTTCCTGTTATCCCGCATCCTGCTACAGTGTAAGCCTCCTTAGCCAATCATGCTATGACACACAAACCTACAGCACTGCATCCTAAACTTCTTGTTTTCCATTGTAACTACTTTGATTTTTTCTAGATCTTGAACTCTAAAACGCTAAACTTTCCTCCACTTCAAACTTTCCTCCCTGTGTCTCTGCTATAAACAAGAAATCCGCGTTCTCGCTTCTAGCACCTAAGTTTGGGAGCGCTTTCCAAGGTCTCAGATCAAATCCTGTGTTTAATTCTAAGCTTTGCTGACAAGACCAAAGGTCGGAGATTTCTCTGCATTTGGGTTTCCAACAACATTGATGCTGTTAGTTCCACAGTGCCCAGGATCCCTCTTGCAAGTCAACTCTGGCAGGAACAAGGCGGCTGCGGGGGGGCTGCTTGTGGCCTCTGACAGCCCATTGCTCAGGGCTTGCCAGCGCCCCAGCCCCTCAGGCTCTGCCCCAGCCCGGCCAAGCTGCCCGGCAGCAGCGCCGCAGCCCCACAGCAGCTCCAGAGCAGCCCCATCCAGAGGCACCTGGGAGCCCTCAGCAAGGCAGCCAGCAGCACACGGGCAGGAGGACACGGCTGGCGCTTCCTGCCTGGCACAGGGCTTGTGGCCATCTCCAGTCACCGCTCTGGCAGGGATCCCCGCAGCTCCAGCCCCTGCCCAGCTGCTCTGTGGGCAGCACAAAGGCTTCAGCAGAACCACCACAGGCCAAGGCGCTTCTGGCCATTTCCCCTGGCCCACTGCATGCCTGGGCAGCTGGCTGAGTGCAAGCACCCCGTTCCCCATTCAGGGCCTCACCACACCTCAGGCTGCTGGGCTGCTGAGCACAAGCTCCCTTTTCACCCTTTTTCTGCCTCTTGCCCTGGAGACCCTGGGCAGCAAAGAAAAGCTCCAGGCAATCCGTGTAATCATCACACATTCTAGAATTTATTTCTTTACAATAATCCATAATATATAATAATAGGTAGAATTATATATACCCTATAATTTATTTATTTACAGTAGAGATAAAAAATAGAGAATAAGAAGAGAAAGATCTTGAAAAAAAGGATAGTTCCTGCTGGCTCAGGTTGCCCCAGCAAGGAGAGCCTCCCGGATCTTGTCAGAGCTCCAGCAGTGCAGCCAGCCGAGCCTCACAGACGAGGCTGAGTCCTCCATTTTGTGGGCAGCAGATCTTGCAGCCTCTGGTTGGTGGAATATCGCCCACGCTATATTGGCTGGAGAATACTGAGTGTTTGAAGTGCCAGCTATGACACGGCACTGCTCCTGTCCTTTGTCAGGCATTCCAGGGCTGCAAGAGAGAGGAACAGAGGCACGGTCAGAGCCGGATCTGCGGGGAACCAAGGATAGCCCCTCTGCCAGGGCCATCCCAGACAGCTCTTGCCATGGCCAGGAGGGAGCAAGGGGATCAGCCCAAAGCTGCTGGCCACCAATGGCCCACGTGGCCCTGAAGGCTCCATGTTCTCTGCTCATGGGAGCAGAGCCCTCTGCAGCCGGGGCAGGACTTGCAGCTCTCCCCCCGGCAGCCCCAGCTGTCAGCCCGCTGCCCTCACTCACCAGTGCAGATCAGCTGCAGCTCTTGCTGCTGCCCCCTCAGGCGCCGCCCGGCCATGCCTGTGAACACAGAGCCTGTCACGGCCCCAGCGGCACAGCTCCCTGCCAGCGGCGCTGCCGGCGCTGTGGCCACACGGGCTGCTGGCCCGGCAGGGCTCAGCCCGGCCCTTGCCGCACGCTGCCGGCCCAGGGCACGGCTGCCACAGGGCGGCAGCAGCAACGCCCAGGCCAGGCGGGGCTCCACGGCGCCGGGCCCGGCTGGCACTCTTGGTGCAGCAGGCAGGGCTGGGACCGGTGGGAATCCTTATAATCTGAGGTTTTTAGGAATGCTACAAAAGGCAGGCCTCAGAGAGAGCAGAAGTTCGATTACAGTTAAGCAGCCGCCTTAAATTTGTCAGCAGAAATTTTTTTATAAGTTGAAAAGTAAGGATTAATAGAAAAATTATCTGGGTAATAATGCTTGACTAGAATAACACCCTAAGCTACAGAAAAGTATATCTACCAAGATATTACGAAATTTTAAGCTTAATAATGGAGTCCTGTGGACTGTATTTTAATGCTTACAAGCAGGTATTATATTCAAAATAAGCGAGCATTTTTTAACAAGAGCTATGTGTGCTTACAGTGGTTGGATAGAAGTACTGTCAATATGCTTTTGCTTTGTGTGATTGGTCAAAAACTTTTAAAGTAAGTTATAACATGAAGTTCTTAGTCTGCTGCCGGGGATGTGAGCTGCTGGCATCTTCCCATTGCCATAACCATGTAATGAGGCTGATGCTGGAAGATAAAACAGCTTGGGACGTGTTCCCCAGCAGTCCTGTCCCATTGGTGATTTGTACAGAGACCCCCCAAGAAGCAATAGGGCCGAGCTGCAGCAGGCCGGGATGGGGCAGGGTGGGGCAGAGTTGGGTAGGGCAGGGTGGGGTTGGATGTTGCAGGGCAGGGGTTGGTTGTGGCAGGGTGGGGCAGGGTGTGGAAGGGTGTGGCAGGGTGGGGCAGGGTGGGGCTGTGTTGGGTGGAGCAGTATAGGGTGGAGCATGGCGAGGTAGGGCAAGGCTGGGTTATGTGGAGCAGAACAGGGCAGAGCACAGTAGGGTTGGGCAGGGCTGGGCAGAAAGAGGTTGGGTAGGGTGGGGAAGGGTGAGGCTGGGAGGGGTGGGGTGGGCAGGGAGCCCAGGCTCGTGAGTCACCCATGAACCTGATGGCCGCTGCTCGCAGGGGCTTCTGTGGGCTGTCCTGGCACAGCAGGGCCTGGCACAAGTGCTCGGCTGCTCTGCTCCTGTCCTCTGCCAGCTGGAGAGAGCGGCAGGAGGGTGCAGCTGGTGCAGGCTCGGCCCCTGGGCCGGGCTTTCCCTGTGGCCAGCACTGGCCTCCCCTGCCCCACAGCTCTGTGAGTCAGCCAGCAGCCCCTGGAGCTGGGGCTGGAGGGGGCAGAGGGCTGGGTGCTGCCCAAGAAAAATAAAGGAAGAATTCTGACCTCAGAGACAAATGGCAGTATTGGAGATACTTTTTGCAAGGGATGGACAAAATAATGACCCTGACAAGGTCAGGTGCACAGTGCAAATGTGGTGGAGCCGTGCACAGCAGGGGCCATGTGAATACTCCAGCTTCATGGGAACAATGCATTTTGTGGATAACCAAGAGACAGTGAGTTCTGTAGCAAGCAAACTCAGGAATGATGAGACCATCGTCCATGGCCTGATGCACACTCATGTGTATGCTGTGGTCAAGTCTCAAGGATGAACACGAAAAATTCAGAGAGAAGATGAGGAATGAGATGAGCAAGGACAGTTCCCATGTGGCACCAGTGCAAACCAGAGGCCCTAGTGTCTGAGCCCAACATCCCCCAGCTAGGGAGAGGGAGTACACCCACGAGTGGACCTGTGGTTCTTCCTCTATGAACATGGGCAAGACATGACAGGGTGGAATGGAAAACTCATTGCTGTCCTAGCAGCATGGGTATGCGAGCAGAAGGAGGAAACTGCTAAGAGAGGGATTTACACCCAAATGAATGAAGCCCCAGCTCCCCGTGACCGAGCTGCCAGGTATAGCACAAGGGAAGATGATATGTCAGATCCCCTTGAAGGAACATCCAGAATATACGCCCAGGGAGGGAACAGTAGCCAGGACTAGAGAGGCCCTGACTCTAGCCAGGTAAAAGCCAGGGAAAATTGTGTCCTTTGGGCTATGTGGATCCCTGGCACATGAGAGCCATAGATATCCAAGGCTTTTGTCCACCCTGGTGCACAGTGTACTCTAATCCCTCCAGGACAGAGGGGGCAGAACCTGTTTCCATTGCCAGGGTGATGGGGGGACCTGACTGGGAAGGAGTGGCAGAAATTCCCATTGTGACTGGCCCAGAGGCCCCGTGTGTTCTGGGCATAGACTTCCTCTGGAAGGGCAATTAGAAATACCCAAACAGAGTCAGGTGGGCTTTTGGAATAGCTGCTGTAGAGACAGAGAACATTAAGCAGTTGAACACGTTGCCATCTGCAGTAGGACTCCTGAAGGTGGAAGAGCAATGAGTGCCAATTGCCATCTCGATGGTGCCCCATCGGCAGTATCGAACCAACTGAAGTTCTGTGATCCCCATGCACAAAATGATCCATGAGCTGGAGAGCCAAGGACTGGTCAACAAAACCCACTCACCCTTCATCAGCCCCATCTGGCCTGTGCACAATTCTGACAGAGAATGAAGTTTGAATGTGGACTGTCGTGCCTTGAATGAAGTGACTCCAACGCTGAGCACTGCTGGGCCGGACATGCTGGAACTCCAGTACGAGCTGGAGTCCAAGGCAGCAGAGTCGTACGCCATTGTTGACATTGCTAATGCGTTTCTCTCCATTCCTCTGGCTGCAGAATGCAGGCCTCAGTTTGCTTTCACCAGGAGGGCCGTGCAGTACACCTGGAACTGACTGCCCCAGGGGTGGAAGCACAGCCCCACCATTTGCCATGGACCGATCCAGGCTGCACTGGAAAAGGGTGAAGCTCCAGAACACCTGCAGTACATGGATGACATCATTGTGTGAGGGAACACGGCAGTGCAAGTATTTGAGAAAGGAGAGAGGATCATCCAGATTCCCCTGGAAGCTCACTTCGCCATCGAGAAGAACAAAGTCAAGGGACCTGCCCAAGAGATCCAGTGCCTGAGAGCAAAGTGGCAAGATGAATGGTGTCAGATTCCCACTGAGGTCATCAACAAGATCACTGTGCGGTCTCCACCAACCAGCAAGAGGGAAACACCAGCTTTCCTAGGTGCCACAGATATTTTGGAGAATGCACATTCCCAAGTACAGCCAGATTGTGAGCCCTTTCTACCTGGTCACCCGCAAAAAAGAATTATTTCCACTGGAGCCCTAAACAGCAACAAGCATTTGTCCAGATCAAGCAGGAGATTGCTCATGCAGTAGCCCTGGGCCCAGTCAGGACAGGAGGAGAGGTGAAGAACATGCTGTACTCTGCAGCCGGGAACCATGGCTTGTCCTGGAGCCTTTGGCAGAAGGTGCCTGGGGAGACTCGGGGTCGACCACTGGGATTCTGGAGTCGAAGCTACAGAGGCTCTGAAGCCAACTACACTCCAACAGAGAAGGAAATCTTGGCTGCCCATGAAGGAGTCCAGGCTGCCTCAGAGGTAATAGTCACTGAAGCACAACACCTTCTGGCACCCTGAATACCAGTACTGGGGTGGATGTTCAAAGGAAAGGTTCCCTCTACGCACCATGCCACCAGTGCTACATGGAGCAAATGGATTGCTGTTATCACACAGCGCGCCCGTATTGGAAAACTGAATGGCCCTGGGATTCTGGAAATAATTACAAACTGGCCAGAAGGTGAAAACTTTGATCTCACTGATGAAGGGGAACAAGAAGTGACATGGGCTGAGGAAGGTCCACCATACAACCAACTGCCAGCAGAAAATACACGATACGCTCTTTTTACTGATGATTCTTACCACATTGTGGGAATGAAACGAAAGTGGAAAGCAGCTCTATGGAGCCCCACAGGACAGGTCGCAGAGGCCACTGAAGGAGAAGGTGGATCAAGCCAACTTGCTGAACTCAAAGCGGTTTAACTGGCCCTGGACATTGCTGAGATAGAGAAGTGGCCAAGGCTCTACCTCTACACTGATTCATGGATGGTAGCCAATGCTCTATGGGGATGGCTGGAGAGGTGGAAAAAGGCAAACTGGCAGCGTAGAGGAAAACCAGTCTGGGCTGCTGATGAGTGGAAAGACATTGCCCCTTGGGTAGAGAAGCCGCCTGTGAAAGTCTGCCATGTAGATGCCCATGTCCCCAGGAGTCGGGCTAATGAGGAACACCAAAACAATGAGCAGGTAGACCAGGCTGCAAAGATAGAGGTGTCAAAGATAGACTTAGATTGGCAACATAAAGGAGAGTTATTCCTAGCTAGATGGGCCCATGATGCTTCAGACCATCAGGGCAGAGATGCCACCTGTAAGTGGGCATGAGACTGAGGGGTGGATTTAACCATGGACAGTATTTCTCAGGTTATCCATGACTGTGAGACATGTGCTGAGATCAAACAGGCCAAGCGAGTGAAGCCCCTCTGGTACAGTGCGCAGTGGTCCAAGTACAAGTATGGGGAGGCCTGCCAGATTGACTCCATCACACTGCCCCAGACACGCCAGGGCAAGCGCTACATGCTGACCATGGTGGAGGCCACCACTGGATGGTTGGAAACCCACCCTGTGCCTCATGCTACGGCCCGGAGCACCATCCTGGGCCTGGAAAAGCAAGTCCTGGGGAGACATGGCACCCCTGAGAGGATTGAGTCAGACAATGGGACTCATTTCAAGAACAGCCTTATCAACACCTGGGCTAGGGAACATGGCATTGAGTGGGTGTACCATATCCCCTACCATGCACCAGCTGCTGTAGAGAGGTACAACGGACCGTTAAAAACCACATTGAAAGCATTAGGTGGGGGATCTTTCAAAAACTGGGAGCAGCATCTGGCAAAAGCTGCCTGGTTAGTTAACACTCGAGGCTCTACTAACCTAGTGGGCCCTGCCCAATCTGAGCCTTTGCATAAAGTAGATGGAGAAAAAGTCCCAGTGGTACATGTCAGAGGTTTGTTAGGGAAGACAGTTTGGATTAATCCTGCCTCAAATACAGACAAACCCATTCATGGGGTTGTTTTTGCTCAGGGATAAGGTTGCACGTGGTGGATAATGCAAAGAGATGGAACAACACGATGTATACCTCAGGGAGATCTGATTGTGGGGTAAGAATGATATGCAACATCACTGTTCATTGGATGTTACTGCCATTGTCTGTACATTAAGCCATACAGACACGAGATAGAAGGAAATGTGTAAGTGTTGAAGGTCTGGGCAAGTGATAGATGGAGCTTTAAGTGACTAAAGGGAAAAGGGGGAATCCTGCAGCTCTGTAATAGAGGGCCTGGATTTAGTGGTCCAGTGTGGGGATGTGATGAAGGCATGATGGGTATGGCTTGTAAAATTTGGGAGAACAGATGGTAATTTTGTATGAATAATGCATGATGTGTTGTAGTATGTTGATGATATGGGGATAAGGGGTGTAATGTCCTGGAGAGACATTATGATGGTTGTATCCCCATTCATATGTTCTGTGCCTTTAAGACCGGCTTTGAAGAGTGGAAGTTTTGTTTGGGTTTCTCTTATCAGGGACACAGAGACGAGCAGTACATAGGGCTGTTTTCACTTCTTGCTTTCAGCTTGCTGTGTTGCTTGCTCTCTTTTCTGCTCTCGCTTCTGCTCTGCTTTCGCCTCTGCCTATTAGCTAGTTCTAGCTAAACAGTCCACATTGCTTCCTGGACTGTTTCTCCTTTCCTGTTTCTGTGACCATCTCGAACCTGCTCCGGACTGGGACCCGGGAGCACTGAAGGTTCGGCTGCAGCAGCTGCCCCAGCGCCGGAGGGACTGAGAACAGAGCAACCACCCCCGAAGGAGACTTTCTGATTTTGTCATCTTTCTCAAAGCGGTGTCATCGGGTATTGTTCATTTTGTGTGCTGGGGGGTGCTGGGCCTGAAATAAACAGGTTCTTTCCATCTCTCTCCAAGGAATTTTTTTCCCGAACTGGTTGGGGGGAGGGGCCGTGTGGGTTTTGCTTTCTGGAGGGGCCCTCCTTTGCAGATTCTTTAACAAATTTGCCCTAAACTAGCACAGAACCCATCTCCCAGATGTGCTCCATGCCTTTATGTTCTGGTTTGACACTGGCACAAGGCCAAATGCCCACATGAAAATACACCTTCTCTGGTGTCTGCTGTGAGATTTTGACCAGGAATAAACAAAGCAGGCTCTCACTTGAAAAAGAAGAAAAGTTTATTAACTAAACTACAAAGACAATTACTAAACTACACACAAAGGAAGAAAAAGGAAAAAAAAAGAAAAACACAAGGAAAATGAAAACACTCTCACACTCACAAAAACACTCTCCTCCTCCTCCTCCCCCCCAAATTCCCAATACAATACAATCCAAAATCAATTCTGGGTCCAGCACCACCCTTTAGAATGCTCAACTTCAGTTCCTCAAGAGGAGAGGGAGTCCTTCCATGTGTCGTGGTGGCCTTTTCCGTCCTTGTTCCGGTGCTCTCACCACCGGACCAGAAATCAGGGCTGCTTCCAGGGTTGTCCGTTTAAGGAGGCTGTGTCCAGTTCCAGAAAAGCTCAGTCTCTCACCTCTGGGACATCTGTCCCCCCCATATTTTATATACCCCCTGGGGCCGAGGGGTACCCACACTGAATCTTCTTTGGCTCTGGGATATTTCTCCCCCTGGTCTCAGTCTCTGTATTCCAGGGGAACATAGCTCTGTCCATGGCTACACAAAAGAGTCCAGCATAAAATGCCACTCCCTCTTCTCCATCTTTCTAACATCTCTCACTCTCTCTCTCTCTCTGGTCCAGACCTTCATCACTCGCTCATTTTCTTCGTCCTCCTCCACTCTTATCTCTCGTCTAAGGAAGGGTTAATGTTCTGTGAAGTTTTCATTGTCCAAAAAAAGGGTTAAAAACTCCTCCAAGCGGCTGGACTTCTGGCTGCACCCCCCCCACCATCTCTTCAGCCGGGCTGCCTGCTGCCAGCACGTTTACTGTTTTCAAGGTAACGGCAAACAAACACCGGCTGCACTCTCTCTGTCTGTCTCCAAGGTGGGGGGGGGGGGGAACAGGCTGCCCATTGCTTCCCAGCATTTCCTCTTCCTTCCACCCTTGGGGGGGGGGGGCAGGCCTACCTCTCCCGGGCCGCATGGCTTTTCCCCTCCCCTAGCCCAGCCAGCAACTGGGCCAGGGGAGAGACTCAACTCCTTCACCGCCGGAAATCCAAAGAGAAACTGCCAGAGGGAGAGCCCTGCTTTTACCCTGTGTTTTCGGAGGTGGACCCAGTGCCCAGTGGTTGGGCCAGATGGCAATATTCAAAACTGACCACTCATTGGCCCCATCCACACAGCATCCCAGAAATCCTGTTTCCGGGTCAAACCATGACACTTTAACAATGGCCCACTGGGGAAATTAAACCCCCTGGCTGTGCACAGCTGCCCCAATTTGCAAATCCAACCACGGGCAGTGAGACTTGGGCTGCCTGGGAAATTGTTCTGGCTGTGATGGCCCCTGGCAGGGCCAGCCCAGAGGCTGCAGCCCAAGGCTTCATGCATAGGAATTAATGAGAATAAATTCAAAGCAAATGAGAGCTATCAATACTGAAACAGGAATTCAGATTCCTCCAGGACACTTTGCTTTGGTAACTGCTCCCTTGGAGCTTGGCCCTGCAAAGTGTTCCTGTCATGGCAGGAGGAATTGATGCAGAATATGCAGGAGAAATTACAGTAATTCTGTTAAAAAATAAATAACAAGATTGGATTATTCAACCCCATGACAGGGTAGCACAATTATTTTATTGATATTGGAATTTTGAGTACGATTGTGTAAAAAGGAGATCCACCTCCAGTCACCACCGATTGTGGAGATAAAGCGTTTGGATCCAGCAGCCCTAATAATGGAGCCAGAGTGTGGGTCCAGAGGCCAAAAGGCCCTCCCAAGGCAGCTGAAGGAGCATCTGCTAGGAAAGACAACTCTGAGTCCTGAAACCTGGGCAGGAACAATGGGAATGTGTCCCTACAGCCAAGGATTCTGTGTTTGAGCAAGTAGATCTGACAGGATATTGTTTTACACATCCTGCCAGACCAGATCTCCCTGTTTGCCCCAAGGGCCCCTTTGGAAAATGCTCTGATCCACGGGGCTCCATGTGAAGGCTGCTGTGACACTGAGGGACTTGCACAGGAATTCCATCCAGGAGCCTGGGTGCCCCTCACGGACTGGGACCCGGCCCCTTCCAGCCAGAGGGGAAAGGGCCTCCCCAGGCCTTGTTAGCCCAGACAGCATGGTAAAGCTTAACAGCAAAGGGCCTCGGGGCATTATTCTGGAATTAACATGGTGCCAGCTCCATGGACAACAGAATTCTTGTTCCGAACTCGAATGAGACTGAGAAAAAAGAATGAAGAACAGTGTCACTAAAGTACTACTGATATCTGTAAGGTGTACCTTGATAGTCAGCCAGAATCTTTGTCTGCCACAAACACCTCTAGTGTTTCACCAAGGGATTGGTCATCAAAATGTAATGATGGGTTATGATGGATTGCTGAGCTTCTTTTGTAATTCTTTGCTAATGATGATGTGCTTTGCTGAGCTTATGCTTTTGTAACTCTGCAGCTGTGCATGATATAAGTGACACAATTCCTTCAGCTGGTGTCTGTGTCTTTGGCAGTGACCCTGCCCACTGGTGAAACAGGGCCCCCTCTTGCCTAAGTGTTCCCTGGGAAGGCAAAAGCCCTCCCTCCAAAATTCCCCCCTTCCTCCCTGTTTTCCCCTTTACATCCCGAGCATGATGTGCTCTGGTCTGGGCTATGCCCGGGGTCAGCTGGGGTCCCCTGTCCTGGCTGTGTCCCCTGCCCAGCTCCCCCGCAGCCCCAGCCCCTCCCCAGCGTGGCTGACGAGGGGCAGGACAGGCCTTGGCTGTGCTGCAGCTCAGCAAGAACAAAACCATCTCTGCGTGCTCAGCCCTGTGCTCAGCACCCGGCCCAGCAGTGTCTCAGTGCCAGGGGCTGTGCCCTCAGTCCCTGCCAGGGGTTTCCATGGCAACTGCCAGGCCAGGTGACCCAGGTGTCCCCCCAGTGCCGGGTGCCATGGAAACAGTGCCCAGCCCTGCCCCTTTATGTCTGGCTGACCTGGCTTTGGCCCTGGCATTGCCGTTGGCTGCTGGTTCCTGGTGCCTGAGCGGCCAGCGCGGCACAGGGCAGGTGGCCATGGCACAGCCCCCAGCAAGGGATCCCCTCTGGCTCTGGGCACTGACACCAGCCCTGAGCAGGGCAGCTTTCCATGGCCACCAACGATCACAACAGCTCTGGGCACTGGTTGCTATGGCACCAAACCAAGGAACAGGTCCCTGTGGCCATTGCCATGGCACCTGGTGGCACCAATGAGTGTCACTGCAATTGTACCTGGAACAGCCCTGGCACTGCTTTGTCCCAGGGTTGCCATGGCAGCTGAGGGCAGACACAGCTGGTGCTCTGCAAGGGCCCTGGGGCAGACGGGAAGGAGCAGCAGAGCAGGGGCTGATCCATCCCCAGTGTGCTGCACGGCCCAGGGCAGCGTCCCAGAGCGTCCTCATGGAGCTGCCAACAACATCCCCCCTCTGCAGCCCTGGCATCTCCCCCGCTCACACAGTTGCCCCATCCTTGCAGGCACAGACACGGCAGCACTGGCTCAGCAGCCCCTGTTTGCATTGCACACAGCAGGGGGAGCACCCCCATGCTGTTGGTGTGGGGACATGAACCTGAGGGAGCACAAATGCCATCAGTCCCTGCGGCCAGCAAGGGCTGGGGGACACCAGGGAAAGCACTCAGCTTTGTCCTGGCCTCTGCAGTCAGCCAGAAAGTTTGTTCCCATCAGCTGGGAGTTTCCTGTCCCACTGCAGATGCTGTTGCTCAGAGCCAG
Organism: Zonotrichia leucophrys gambelii; assembly: GCF_028769735.1. Classification (NCBI taxonomy): domain Eukaryota; kingdom Metazoa; phylum Chordata; class Aves; order Passeriformes; family Passerellidae; genus Zonotrichia; species Zonotrichia leucophrys. Next base: position 35,769 of record NW_026992535.1, read on the forward strand.
GGCTGCGTGGCAGCCACCCCCAAACTGCCCTGAGTATTTCCTCTGCTTCCCCTTTGCTTTCTTTACTCTTCCTGATACAAATTTCCTCTAATTCCCCACCCCAGGGGACCCAGAACTAGACACAGCCCTAGAGGTGCTGCCCAAGCATTGCTGAGCACTGGGGAACAATCCCTGCCCTGCTCCTGCTGGCCACACCATTCCTGATCCAGGCCAGGAGCCATTGGCCTGCTTGCCCACCTGGGCACACTGCTGGCTCATGCCCAGCCTGCTGTCCATCAGTCCCTGCAGGTCCCTTTCTGCCTGGCTGCTCTCCAGCCGCTCTGTCCCCAGCCTGTAGTGCTGCAGGGGTTATTGTGGGCAAAGTGCAGGACTTGGCACTTGGACTTGTTAAACCTCACCTTGTTGGATCACATATCCTTGTTAAACCACACCTGGATCCAGCCTGTCCAGGGCCCTGTGCAGAGCCCTCCTACCTCCATCCTCCATCAGATCCAAACTCACACCCAGTTTGGTGTCATCTGCAGATTTGCTGATGCTGGACTCAATCCCCTCATCCAGATCATCCATGCAGACATTGAAATCCATGCTGGCTGGCTCTGATCCCTCGGGCGTCCTGTGGGTGCCCTGTGATGGCACTCAAGGTGATCTGTTCCATAACCTTGCCGGGCACCCAGGTCAGGCTGACAGGCCTGGAGTTCCCCAAATCCTCCTTCCAGCCCTTCTTGGGGATGGGCTCACACTGGCACCTCCAGTCCTCTGGGACCTCCCTGCTGAGCCAGCATTGATGGTGAATGATGGAAAGCAGCCTGGGGAGCTCATCCACAGCTCCCTCATCCCCCTGGGATGGATCCCATCTGATCCCACACACCTGTCAGCATCTGAGTGGCTCAGCAGGTCATCAACTGCTTCCTCCTGGATTCCAGGGGCTGTTCTGGTCCCTGTGGCCATCTACCAGCTCAGCAGAGCATTTGTCCTGAGGACAGCCTGTCCTAATATCGAAAATTGAGAGAAACAAGATGTTAAGTAGCTCTGCCTTCTTTTTATCTTTAGTTACTATATTCCCCACTGCATCCAATAAAGAGTAGAGGTTCTCCTTATCCTATGTTTTGCTATTACTTTAATTGTGGAAACATTGTCTATTTTTTTTCACGGAAGTGGTCAGGTTAAACTCTAATTGAGCTTTGACCTCTTGACTTTTTTTCTGCACGACTTCACAACATCCTTAAACATTTCCTAAGCTGCTTGACCTTCTGTCCAAAGTTGATGCACCTCTTGTTACCCTTGAGTTCCCACAAAAGCTCCATGCCCAGCCAGGCCAGTCATTTTCCTCACTAGCTCATCTTTTCCACACTGGGACAGGCTGCTCCTTCCCCCTTAAGATTACTTCTCTGAAATGTGTCTATCCTTCCTGGACCCCTTTGTTTTTAAGGGATGTTTTCCTTAAAAATAATCAGTGCCTGATTCAGTACTCCCCAAATCTGCATCCTAAATAGGCGAAAGTCTGCCCTTTTGTTGCTGCCCCTCCTTCTTTCCCAGAACATTGAAAACTTGATTATTTCATGGTCACTGTGCCCCAGGCAACCTCTGAGCCCCACATCTGCCCCCAGCCCTTCTCTGTTTGTGAACAGCGGCAGACAGAGCTTTTCTTGGCAGTGGGAGTGTTACCAAAAATTTGGTAATAAAACAGAAAACCCCTTAACCCCAATGTAGCATTAAGAATCAGCATTCTTTATTCAGCTGAATGCATGGGGGAGAGCTCCTCCCAAAGCTGTGCACGCTGAGTACAGGAAAGTTTCTGTTTATATTCTGTATTTTGCACACATATTCATTGGTTGTCCCAGACTAAACATACATATGATATAATTTCCCTGAAATCATTAACACATTTCCCCTCCCCTTTTGCATGCATTCTCCTGTCCTGGTGTGGGATCTCAGCACCTCAGGACTGAGGTGCCGAGCCACCGAGACCACCCTTGGGGGGCTCGGGAGTCCTGGAATGTTGCCAGAAGTGTCTGGTGGCTGGACTTTGATCCTACACGGGAGACAACACCTGTATGAGGATAGGAGGACTTCACCGGGGTGAATGGTGAAGGGATTAGTTAATTAGAGGGTGAGACACAGGGTTTAGGATTTATGTACAGGGGGGTTTAGAGAAGTAAGATGGAGGAATTGGGGCGTGTCCTGTCCTTCTTCTTCTTCTTCTTCTCCTCCATCTTCTGTGATGATGGTGGCACTTTGGGATTGGTCGTTACTGAAAGTGCACCAGACAATAAAAATAAAAAGGATTGGGGAAAAATGATAAATATTGTACACGTAACCATGGGTATAAAGATAGGTGACTGTCCGGAGGGCTACACAGTGTGCTCATGGCTGGCTGCTGAGCAGACCTCTGTTGGGCCGAAAGAAAATCTTTTAGATAAACATTTAATAAACATAAAAACCGCAAGAAGAACTGAAGCCTCTTCTCGTCCGTTGATACGCGGGCTGCCCCAAGGCCACTCCGGGCCTTTCCAGGCCCTTCAAACAGCCGAAAACTGGACATCCTGGGTGTCTCTCTGGTGGTTCCTGGTGGTCATGGACCCCAATTTTCCAGTGGCCCTGGCTGAGCTGGCAGGACACTGAGGCTGGTGAAATTCCAGTTCTCCTTCTCACACAATGGGCATTGTGTGCTTTCCACAGGCCTGGAATTTTGGAGAACAAGCTCCAGGTGTCAGCTCACCTGGTGTAGACAATTTATCATCTGGTACCATGTGGTCACAGAGTGGGCTATGACATCACAGAGTGGGTTATGTGGGGTCATTGAGAGCTATGACATAATAGACTGCATCTGTGACATCACAGAGCCAGCTGTGACATCACAGTGCAGATGTCGGAAATCACACAGCAGACTATGACATCACAGATTTGGCTGTAACATCAGAGACCAGGTGTGTGACATTAGAGACTGGGCTGTGACATCACAGAGCAGGCTGTGACATCACAGAGGGGCTGTGTGACATCCCAGCAGGGCTGTGTCAGGTCACTGGGTTGGTCACTCTGCCCCAGCTCCCCCTCACAGTTTCTCCCAACAAGTCCAATGCTGTCCATGCCCAGCAGGGTCCCTGTCCCCCAGGATCCCCCCCGGCTCACCTGGAGCCACAGCCTCCACCAAAGGATGTTCCACAGGATCCACCACAGAGCCTGACAGGGGGCAAGGGGCCAGGGCTGTGTGACCAGGACAGCAAGGACTGGGATTATCCAGGTCACTGTGGCCTGGGTTGGGTTGCCCAGGGCAGGAAAGATGTCTGGCAGCTGGAGCAGGGTCTGGGAAGGGCCTGCAAGGTGGGGCTGGAGCCCTTGGGCTGTGAGCAGAGGCTGAGGGAGCTGGGCTGGTCCAGCCTGGAGCAGGGAAGGCTGAGGGGCTCCTCATGCCAGCCTGGCAGTGCCCGCCAGGAGGGGAAGGAGAACACAGAGCCAGGCTCTTCACTGCGGGCTGGGGGGAGACAAAAGCCAATGGGTGGGAGGGGAAAGAGGGGAGATCAGCCAGAGCACGAGGAGATGAAATGAGTCAGGCTGGTTTCAGCTTTTCCTCAACACCAAGAGCAGCCTGACCTCCCTTCTCCATCCACCACTGGCAGCTTCACAAATCAGAAATTGTTGGAGCTGTTTTGCACCCACTCCAAGACGAGCATCCTGATACAAGAACTTATTTGTTCTTTTGTCTGAAATTAATTTTAGTATGGAAATCACCTGTGAATGGTGGACTCATCAGATGCTGCTGGGACGTTGCACTTATCTCAGGGAGGATTGTGATTGTTATGAAATGGTGTCCTGTTAAACTGGGGCCTCTTTGCCATGAAGAGAAATTTTCTGTGCCTCTGAGTGTCACCAGTTCCACACCCCCCAAAAGACACAAACGTGATGAGTTGTGGTTCCCACGCCAGTGGTAGCACTAGGACCTCCCTCCATAGCCAGAGCAGAGCTCCCTTATCCCACAAAGTCCCTGGCAATGCAGGGATGAAGGAAACAGGACAGGCTGTGGGGATCAGGGTCAGGGTAGGGCCAGGGATTTGGGGTGGTTGTAAGCCCAGGGTAGGACCCGGCCCTTGGCTGTGGTGAACCTCATCTAATTGTCCTGGGCCCATGGCTCCAGCCTGTCCAGATCCCTCTGCAGAGCTTCCTGCCCTCCAGCACAGCCACACTCCCACCCAGCTTGGGCTCACCTGGGAACTGACTGAGGGTGCCCTCGATGGCCTCATCCAGATCAGCAATAAAGAGATTTCACTGACCTAGCCCCAGTTCTGAGCCCTGGGGACACCCCTGGATGTGACTCCATTCCTCAGCTGCTCTGAGTGCCAGGGGTTGGATGAGGGAAATGGTGGGGAGGAGATAAAGTGTGATTGATTGTCAGCCATGAAGGGTCTGGATTTTCATATGTGTTCAAACTGCATGAAGAGGTGCTGGGGGTCAATATCAATTGGACATTGCTGATATCAATCTATGAACAAAATAAGAAAACAGGAAAAAACAATTCTCTCTGCATTGTTTTAAATACAGTATATTCACTTTAAATAGACATCTGAAATCTGTCTAATTAACCAAAAAACACTTGAAAACTTAGATTCTTCCTAAGGGCTTTTCTTGTTCAGGTGTGTTTGGAACAAATATTTATTAGCCTTTTCCGTTGAATTTCTGAACAGAAGACCTCAAGAAAAAAGAGGCCTCTGGAGAAATAAAATTCATCATCAACCTCCAAGTGGCTGAGAATCCATCGCCATCAGAGCAGCAATGAACAGAAATGGGCACAGCTTTTTGGCAGGCCCAGCTTCAGCATGGGCCCTGGGCCTGGAGCAGGAGCAGCTCTTGAGGGCCCCAAGGCCAGGGCTCTTGTGCTGCCCTGGGCAGATGGGATGGCAGCAGGGGCTGCAGAGCTCTCTGCACCTCAGGCAGAGGGGAGCAGGGCAGTCAGGGAGCCTCCTTTGGCCTTGGCCAAGCACCTTCCGCCATGGTGGGGCTGAGTCCTGTGGCAGCTGCAGCAGCTGCTGCTGTGCCCTTGCCAGGGGCTGAGGCTGTGGGGCAGTGCCCAGAGCAGCCTGGCCTGAGCAGAGCTGTGGGGCCAGAGCCAGCTGGACTGGGCTGGGGAGAGGCCCTTGGTGCTGCCCAGAGCTCAGGGCAGCTGGCAGAGCTTGCAGGGAGCTGGGCTGGGCTCCAAGGGCCTGGCCCAGAAACCATCAGTGTCCATCTCAGCCTGGCTGAGCGTGCAGGGGCAGGACTCAGGCCAGGCCTTGTGGGGCAGGGCCAGAGCCTGTGCAAGGCATTGCAAACAGGCAAGTGGCCCAGAGAGGAGGCTGCTCTGTGCCCTTGGTGGCATGGGCAGAGCAGGGAGGGGGCCCAGGACATTTGCCAGCACCAGCCTCTGTGCCCATGCATTGACAGCCCTGGCTGCTGAGCCCAGCTTTGGCCTGGGCTGAGTTTGGCTGTGGCCCAGCTCCATCCTCCTGCAGGGCTCAGGGCCTGTTCCCGGCCATGGCCAGCCCTGGCTGCCTCTCTGCTGGCCCAGAGGCCGGCAGGGCCTGGGGCAGGGCTGTCCATGCAGCCCCACAGGTGCCACGGGCTCTGCAGGAGCTAGCAAGAGGCTGCCCAGCAGGGAGGCCATGGGGCACACAGCCCCAAGGCTGCTGTGGGCACCACGGCACAGGGGCCGTTCCCAGCCGCAATGCTCCTGGCCTGGGCTGGGCCTGCACAGGGGCTGGGCCACCATGGCTGGGCCAGCACAGGGCCACAAAGGGGCCATGCAGCCGCTGCCTGGGCTGACAGCAAGGCCAGGCACACACAAGCAATTGCTGAGCATGGCCTGCGCTGGCCAGGCCTGACTGCCAAAGGCAGAGCTCAGCTGCCCTTGGGGGCTGCAGGAACACTCCAGAGCCCAAAAAGCCTCCATGGCTGGAGACCAAGGCTGCAGGAGGGAAATGCAGGGCTGCAGCGGGATGGGGAGGGCATTGATTTCCAGCACACATCTCAGCTCTCTGATGATCCCGGCACCATGCTGGGCCCTCTTTCAGACTGGAGCAGAGCAGATGTTGATGGGACAGGAGCACTGCGGGGGTGTCAGGGACCTGCAGCTTGCAAGGTGCTCTCTGCTCTCCCTCAGGTGCTCTTGGAAAGATCCAATCCCAGCTGGGAACCTCGGGGCACAAGTGGCGCTTCCTGTTCATGGGCACACAACTCATGTCTGCCTAGAAAAGGGCTCAGATTTTAATACCTGTTAGTTCCATAATATACAAGCAAATATTGATTATTTGTGCAATTTGAGTACTCTTAAGGAATGGCAACCTTTTTGCATTAGAAATGGGGATTTCCTGGAAGCATACTGATGGCAGGAGAAGAAATACTCATCTTCCCATCTACTTGTGTCATCAATAATCAGTCTATTATTTAATCCCTCTCTTTTCCATCAAGTGCTTCCATCTCTCTTGGTTAAATGGCCATGTCTAAGGACATCTCTTCACCAGAGCAGCTGGATATTTCTTCTTCCCATTGGTCCCAGATTTCCTCCACCAGATGCTCTGTGGTCATTCAAGTGCCTCATAACTGACTGATTTCATGCTTTGAGCTTCAGGGAGTTGCCCAAACTTTCTGAAATTTAAATAAATATCACATAAGGCGACATCTTAATTGTGTTTATATCTATCACAGAATTACCTTTTCTTGTATCTATGTCTAAAACTGTTCCTGCATAAAAATCTGTTGGGGATGGTGGACATGTCACATGCTGCTGGGACATTCCAGAGAGCTCAGGGAAGAGCTGTGATGGTTATTAAACTGTTCAAATATTCAATTTGTGTTTGTTGGCAAGAAACCTTTCTGTGCCTCTGAGTGTCACCACTCCCTGAGCCCAAAGGACACAAACCTGATGAGTTGTGGTTCCCACTGCAGGGGCTGCACTTGGACCTTGGCTCTGCACAGGAGAGCTCTTCATCCCCTTTCTCTCTTTTCCTCCCTCTGGGCATGGAGGGAGCTCCTGCCTTCAGCCTGTGACTCATGTGTGCAAAGAGCAAATCTGGGCAGAATTGGGGCAGGAAGGGTTTGGGGGGACCTTGGGATCTGTGCTGGGCACAGAAGGTGATTTCCATTGTTCTGAGGCTTTCTGCTGTGCAAAGTGGATTTAATATCCAGCAGAGGAATGACTTTTGCATTTGATAGAGCCGTGCCTTCCCGTTGGCTTTGTTTGCTGACAATAAATGAACAACCCTCTGTGTCTCAGGCAGCTCCTTCTCCAAGGAAAGCAGGGGGGAGTTGGAGCCAAGGAGCTGAAAGCTGCAGGTGCAGCCTGGGCTGGAGGGAGCTCAGATTTGCACAAGGCTGCTCTGAGTGCCAGAGCTTGGATGGGAGAAATGGTGGGGTGGGGGTAGGGACAGAGTCTGATTGATTGTCAGCCATGGAGGGTCTTGATTTTCATCTCTATTCAAACTGCATGAGGAGGTGAGGAGGTACTTGGATTCAATGTCAATTGGTGATCACACGTATTGATTTATGAACAGGAACAAAAACCTAAGCAGGACCTAAAAAAAGTTTTCTCATTATCTTTGTAAATAGAATATATTCCATTTGAACACACTACTGAAATGGGTCAAATTAACCACAGATGATTTGAAAACTGAAATCAAATTATTCCCAGAAGCTTGGCTTGTTAAGGTGTTCTGAATGTCAATGAGCCCTGGGCCACTGAATTCTTGAACTGAAGAGCTGAAGGCTGAACAAGTGATTTGGAAAATTAAATCAAATTATTCCCAGAGGCTTTAGTTGTTAAGGTGTTCTGAATGTTAATGAGCCCTGGGACACTGAATTCCTGCACTGAAGAGCTGAAGGCTGAACAAGCCTCTGGAACAGGAAAATTCAGCAGCAGCCTCCAAGTTGCTGAGGGCGTCAGCAGCCCCCACTGAGGCCATCCCTGCCCAGAGACCGTGGGGGAATGGGCAGACAAGGAGAGCGTCCCTGGGGCTGGGGCAGCACAACTCAGAGGCACCAGGGGCTCCAGCTGGGAAATGGAGTGTGGAATGTGGCTGGGAAAGCCCTGCCTGGGCTGGGCCAAGCAGGACACACAAGCCCTGACTGCCATCTCCCAAACAACTCTCTCAAGGAGACATTTAAAAGGAATTCAAATTGTTTGTGTACTCTGAGTTTGATGCACTGGAGAAATACCAACAAGAGATTCTCAGGGGCTCAAAACAACAAACCAGCTATTACTGAGTACTTTAGAAAAGCAGAGAAACTTTGCAAAAAGTTTATTATGACATTGTATTGGTTTTTGTTTGTCAATTTAGGATTTTTCTGTTCTCAAGATTTCTTAATTAATGCATTGATTAAGTCTGGGATTGTGATGGGTTTTAGTGTCGGTTAATAATTTTGTTTTGTTCTTAAATAGGAGTCTGAGAAACATAAAATAGGCTTAAAAATTTTAAAAGGGTATAAAGAAAATTTCATTAAATGCAGCCTAAGGAAAACAGGTATTAGGAATTAATACAAATTTTTCTGAACATTTTTTTTTTTCTTTACAACTTTTTCTTTTTACTGACAATGGAAACAAAGTAAACTTAAAATTTCTAATTAGTTTACTATTTCTAGAATAGTCTTTTTTTAGTTTACTTAGGGAGAGAAATTTTTCTTGTTAAGTTTATGAAGATTTTTTATAAGGCGAAAAATTAGGTTTTTTCTGGTTCTTAATTCTCTCATGCATAACAGCTGTCTGGGGAAATTTGTTATTATGAATCTATTTTTTTTATTGCTTCAAGCTTTTTTACAGCTTGTTGATGGGCCATGTAGACCTATGGGGTTTTGTTTTAAAGATTAGTTATTTAAAGGTAAATGTTTTTATTATTTACTTTTAAAATTATTTTTATCTCTGGGAATAGAGATCTTCTCTTGGGGGTACTGGATTGCTATTTTTTTCTGCTTAAACTTTTTATGAAATTACATTTATTTTAACATTTGTTTTTTTAATATAGAGTATTTTGTTTGATATTATTTTGAATATTTTAATTTTTTATAGTTTTATGTGTAATAAAGCAAAAGAGGTTTTTTCTTTATAGTTTATAAGAGGATTTTACTTTTAGGTTTAAGGTATTTTTTTCTGTTTTATTTGGGATTTAATTTCTTCTTTACTGACTTTGATGGTTTTATATTTTCTTTTTTTAATGTTTGTATTGTTTTTTCCCTTACTTGAGTGAGGATTGAAGTGTTGAAAGGATGAACACCTGACCTGCCAGTAACTTGTGGCGGAAGTTGTGTTAGGATTAGTTTTATGGTTGGTTTTTTGGTTTTTATGTGTTTGATTTTAGTGGTAGGGTTTTTTTGCAGGGGTTGAAAGTTGTAGGATTTTTTAGTTTTAATTGTGTTGGGGGGGTGGGGAGGGACTTGACGGTAGGATTTTAATAGCTGTGGCTAGCTTTGTTCTGGTTGGGGTTTTGTGGCCTCTTCTGTTTTCCTGTTTGGGAGTTGTTGGGGTTTGGTTTGGTTAGAATGGGGCCGATGGGGAGGGGACAGCCTGGTGAGGGAAGAAGGGGCTCAGCCCATGGCAGGGCTGCTTGGTTTGGTTTGGTTTGGTTTGGTTTGGTTTGGTTTGGTTTGGTTTGGTTTGGTTTGGTTTGGTTTGGTTGAGATGGGGGCCGGGGCCAGGGCCCACTGCTTCTTTGTTGACTGGAAAAGAAAGAGGAGGTTCCTGAGGTTTTTGTCTTTAACATTTGTGTTGCACAGAGGCGTGTTCAGTATCTTAGTAGTTTAATAGGTTGTCAGTTACACAAACCTTTTGTACTACTTTTAAAAATTCTTCTCACGTCAGACTATGACAGATATTCAGTCAACAACAAACACTTCTCAAGGCATTGACTTGGCCCATTCAACTTCACAAACTCTAAGCCTGTTCAATTTCATGCTAATCAAAATTTGCAGGAGCACAGAAACAGAAGAAGAAGACACAGAAGGAGAGAAAAACATAAAAGATTTATAGAAGTACACACAGAGCTACCAACTCCTGGATTTCAGCACTGCTCAGATGGAAATTCCAAGAGGTGTTAGGGTCAAGATGTGTGCATGCCTTGTGGTCAGCCTTCAATACCCCTTGGTCTCCCTGGGCCCTTCCCCCAGGTGGGACTGTGGGTCATTTGGTCCCTCAGGAGCTAGGCTGGGGCTGCAGAGGTGGCTGTGGAGCATTGCCTGTGCTGTGCCAGGGACTGGCAGCCACTGCTGGGCTGGGATAGAGGCTCTGGGGGGATTGGGGTTCCAGGGCAGGGCAGGGCTGGGGTTCCAGGGCAGGGGAGGGCTGGACCTGCCCCTTCCTCCACTCACACAAAATGTTTTGAGCCAAAAATCTACTCCAGTCTTTCCCAATAGACAATGTTGGAGGTAGAAATCACAATCCTTGGCCATGAGCACCTGGGCGAGAAGGACAGTTCTATTCCATAGCATAGAGCCCCAGTGTTTGGAAGGCAGGTGAGAGCCTCCCTAGGTCAAGGCCAGCCAGACTTGTCCGTAAGGGCAGATTTTTTCTGGGAGCATTCTTTGGACATAGGGAATTTTGGAGGTGGAAGACCGATCTTGGCCATGAGTGCTCGGAGAAGCAGGACAGTTCTTTCCTATAGGAAGGAAAGCACAGCGCCTTCTCCAGTGTTTTGGGGACCGATGAGAGGTGATCCTTGTGAAAACATTGCCAGCCAGACTTGTCCTGGCAATATTCCTATGGGAACAATCTCTGGAAATAAGGGCATTTGGAGGTGAAACCTTAATTCTGGCCGTGTGTGCCTGGAGGAGGAGGAGAGTTCTTTTCCATGGCAAGAAAAGCATGGAATCCCAGTGTTTCAGCAGCAGATGAGAAGAGACCCTCAATATGCCAAGGTCAGCTGTACCAGTCAGGTGGCTCTTGGAAGGCCAAACCAGCCAGACTTGCTCTGTGTTCCCTTGATTTTGTGGGGCCCCGTAGAGCCACAATGCTGCGTTAGATTCATGAGGCCCCACAGCTACATAACGGTGACTTGTTTCCATAGGGTCCCACAGTGTCACAATGGCCCCTAGGTTCTAGAAGGCCCTGCAGTATCACAACGGTCCCAATGATTCCATGAGGCCTTGCAGTGCCACAATGGTCTCTGTGGTTCCCCAGGCCCCACAATGTCATGTGACTCCTCTGTTCCATTAGCCCGGCAATGTCACAATGGACCTTTGGACCCTGGGGGTTTGCAGTGTCACAATGATCTCCTTTGGCTCCACAGTGTCATGACAGGAGGCCCCTCTGTGTCACCCTGGAGCTTTGGTTCCATGCAGCCCTGCAGTGTCACAATGGTCTCTTTGTTTCATGAGGCCCCACAGTATCACAATGGTTCTCTTGGTTCTCTGGGGACTCCCAGGGTCACAATGGTCTCACTGGTTCCATGAGGCCTCACAGTGTTATCATGCTTTGATTATTCCCTGGGGCCTCATAATGTCACAATGGTCTCACTGATCCCATGAGTCCCCTCAGTGTCACAACGGCCCCTTGGTTCCATGAGGCTGTGAAAGTGTCTTAATAGTGTCTTCATCGTTCCATGAGACCTTGCAATGTCACAACGAACCTTTGGCCCATGAGGTCTTGTAGTGCCACAATGGCCCCTTGGGTCCATGACACAACAAAGTGTCATAATGCCCTCCACAGTTCCATGAGGCCTCAGTGTCACAATGATCCCTACATTCCATGGAGCCACACAGCATCAGTACAGTCCCCTTGGTTCCATGAGGCTCAGAAATGTCACAGTGCTCTCCATGATTCCACGAGGCCCCACAGTGTCACAATGGTCCCTTGCTCTCACAGAGCCCCACAGTGTCACAATGGTCCCTTGGTTCCATGGGCCCTGTGCTGCTGCATTCCCCCCTCCCCTTCTCAGGCCGCCCTGCCAGCTGAGAAATGCTCCTTGGGGCTCGGCCTTGGCCAGCAGCCCCTGGGCTCAGCTCCTCTGCAGCTCATCACAAACACTGTCTGCTCCAGGCACTGCTGCTGCCCAACCAGCTCCTGGTTCCTTTAGCAGCAGCCCTGGGAACTGTTTTTGTTCCCTCAGTGGCACAACATCCCTGTTCTCACACTGCCAAAGAAAGCTGTTGGTGCCAAGTGCGGCCAGGATGGACCATTGCTGGGACTGAAGCCCCTCTCTTGGGGCCCTGCAAACAGCGCTCCAAAAGGAGCCCTTGGAGCTCCCCTGGGCCAGCGACTCCCTCTGAGTGGGGCCTCTCCCAGCCGGGAACTCTCCCGTTTGCTGCACTCGGGGATCCCGAACAACAACGGAGCCTGGGCCGATCCCCCCACTCCTCCAGGCTTTACACTTCACACTCTGGGGAGATGCCAAAAAATCCGCAGGGAGCACTTCCTGCCCTCATGGGAATTTCTCACAGGTGCCTTGTACTGACTCTTTGTGTCTGTGTGCACACAGAAGTGCTTGTGCTGGGGAAACATGGCAGAAATGCTGCTCTCTGAGGGATTTGGATAGCTGAGTCTGTCAGCCCTGTAAGTGAGGTTAAGTCAAAAAGTCTAAGATAAGTTAATTGCTGTGAAGTGTTGTTCTTTTGTTAAGTTGTTTAATATAAGTTATAAGCAGAGTTGAATACTTTTAAATGTTATCCTCTGTTAAATGTCAAAGTCATAGGTTAGAAGTAAGGTTAAATACTGTTAAGTGCTGTTCTTTTGCACAATTGTGAAGCTTAAGGTATCAGTCAAGGTTAAGTCCTGTTAAGTGTGACCTCTCTTAAGTTTTTAGGCAGTATTCATTTTATCCTTGCCCTCACTGTCCTTGTGTCACACACCACAGGGACGGTTCTCTGTTCATTTCAAGTTTGATTTCCTGGATTTGATTTGGTTTTGTTGCTTTGTTTCCTTGCTCTGCCTGAAGTGTCCAGTCAGGAGCAAAGTGACTCTTGCCAAGGAAATTTGTGCTGCTGCCCCTTAATATTCAATCTGGTTTTTGCTGCTCCCTTGCTGAGGATTTTTTCAGCGCTCTCAAGCCCTCGTTGGTAGCAGGGTGAAGGAGCCCTGTCCCAGGCTCTGGCCCTGGGGGACACGGGGACACTGCCAGGGGGTCCCTGTCCCCCTGTGCCACCCCCAGGGCCCCGGACCCCCGTCCCCGTGTCAGGCTCTGGGGTCGATCTCATGGAAAATCCTCTGGGGGAGGCTGTGGGGCCGGGGGCGGGGGGACCCGGGGGGACAGGGGGGGACCCCGCTGTGCACGAGCAGGGTTGGACTGCTCTGGGGGGAGCTGTGAGGGGGGCCGGGCCAGAGCGACCTCCCCAGGGACCTCACATAGCCCCTGTGATGTCACACAGCCCCTGTGATGTCACATTGTCCCAGTGATGTCACACAGCCCCTGTGATGGCACAAAGATCCCTGTGATGTCACACAGCCCCTGTGGTGTCACACAGCCCCCTGTCATGCCACACTGTCCTTGTGATGTCACACAGATCCCTGTCATGCCACACTGTCCTTGTGATGTCACACAGATCCCTGTGATGTCACACAATCCTTGTGATGTCACACAGCCCCTGTGATGTCCCAGCGCCAACTCTGAGACGCCACGCTATGATGTGATACAGCTGCTCTGTGATGTCACAGAAGTCTCTGTGATGTCAGAAAGTCACTCTATGATTTCACAATCTCTACTGTGATGTCACAGCCTGCTCTATGATGTTACACAGCCACCCGGTGTTGTCACAGCCCACTCCCTGGTGTCACAGAGCCACCTTCTATGATGGCAGGATCTGCTCTATGGCCTCACACCCTACTCTACGATGTCACAGCCAGCTCTGTGATGTAACACCCCCCCTCAGTGATGTCACAAAACCCTCTCTGTGATGTCATACTGCAAATCAGTTATGAACAGTGGTCATCAGACATGCTGGGACATTGCACACAGCTCAGGGAAGAGTTTGTAATTGTGTGATTGTTATTTTAATGGTGTAATTTTTTAAAGTTATATCCTGTTCAACTGCGGTCTGTTGGCTTGGTCCAGTGTGGGCTGGAGGGAGCTCAGATTTGCACAAGGCTGCTCTGAGTGCCAGCCTTGGATGGGGAAAATGGTGGGGTGGGGGTAGGGACAGAGTCTGATTGATTGTCAGTCATGAAAGGTCTTGATTTTCATACCCAGTCAAACTGCATGAGGAGGTACTTGGATTCAATGTCAATTGGAGATTGCACATTTCAATGAATTACTAGTAAAAAAAAATTACAGGACCTAAAAAGTATTTTCTTGCTGTTTTTTTTAAATTCAGGGTATTCACATTGAATTGGCTTCTGAAATCTGACTAATTACCCACACATTTGATTTGAACACTTAAATCAAATTATTCCCAGAAGCTTAGCTTGTTTAGCTGTTCTGAATGTTAATGAGCCCTGGGACACTGAATTCCTGCACTGAAGAGCTGAAGGCTGAACAAGCCTCTGGAGCAGGAAAATTCAGCAGCAGCCTCCAAGGTGCTGAGGATGTCAGCAGCCCCCACTGAGGCCATCCCTGCCCAGAGACCGTGGGGGAATGGGCAGACAAGGAGAGCGTCCCTGGGGCTGGGGCAGCACAACTCAGAGGCACCAGCGGCTCCAGCTGGGAAATGGAGTGTGGAATGGGGCTGGGAAAGCCCTGTCTGGGCTGTGCCAAGCAGGACACACAAGCCCTGACTTCTATCCAGTAGAAAACTCTGTCAAGGAGATATTTAAAAGGAATTACAATTGTTTCTGTATTCTGAATTGGACTCCCTGGAGTAATACCAACAGGAGATCCTCAGGAGCTCAAAACAACAAAACAATCTTTACTGGTAACTTTAGAAAATAAGAGAATTTTTGGCAAAAGATTTAATATGACATTCAATCAACACAGAACACTTCTTAAAGCACTGACTTGGCCCATTCAACTTCACAAACTCTAAGCTATTTGAATTTTACATTACTCAAATTTGCAAAAGGACCAAAATAGAAGAAAAGGACAGAAAGAGAGAGAGGCAAAAAGGATACAGAGGAGCATACACAGAGGTACCAACTCCTGGATTCCAACACTGTTTAGATGGAAATTCCAAGAGCAGGTAGGGCCAAGATGTGTGCTTGCCTTGTGGTCAGCCTTCAATACCCCTTGGGCTCCCTGGGCCCTTCCCCCAGGTGGGACTGTGGGTCATTTGGTCCCTCAGGAGCTGGGCTGGGGCTGCAGAGGTGGCTGTGGAGCATTGCCTGTGCTGTGCCAGGGACTGGCAGCCACTGCTGGGCTGGGATAGAGGCTCTGGGGGGATTGGGGTTCCAGGGCAGGGCAGGGCTGGGGTTCCAGGGCAGGGGAGGGCTGGACCTGCCCCTTCCTCCCCTATTGGAATAAGATCCCAGTATTGCCAGGTAAATTGTGCCTGGGCTCGTCTGACCCGTGTTCCTGGGCCAAAGGCAGCAACTGTGGTGTTTCACCTCAGAGACACTTTTGGCTGGCTGGATGGTGCAGCTGAGCACCAAAACAAGTCCAGGCTTGTAGAAACTCAGTTTGCTTCAGGTGGAAGGCTTCAGGCTAAGGTGAGGAGGAAAAGGAGACAGATTCTGCCAGAGGGTTAATATCAAGAGTTTATTCCATGGTCACAGACGTCTGAATCTTAGGTAACAGCTCCAACAGAATCCCGACCGCATGGCCTGAGTGACTTTTTAAGCTCCGGGGGGAGGGGGAGGGAAGGGACAGGTGAGCCACCAACCAGGTGGGAGGGGCAGGGTCTCAGGGAACGATGACAACCAGACAGACCAATGACCTCTGGGCACAGGGGCATCTTTTGAACCTGACCAACCACATGATGGCCCTGCTGGAATGTTAACACTGATTGACAGCCCAGCAGGGGGCAAAGGGGAAGGGGAAGAGAGATATTGCCAAACCTGGAAGTTTAAAGCAGGAAATTGCAACACACTGCAACACTCCCCACATATGAAATGTCTTTTGCCAAGAAACTCCTCCACTCTGTCACAATAGGGAATACTGGAGGTGAAATCCCAATTCTGGCCATGGGCACCTAGGTAAGAAGGACAGTTCTTTTCCTTAGGAATGAAAGCCCCGGTTCTCAGTAAATTTCTGGTTTGATTGTTTGGATTCTGTTTGGTTTAGTTATTGCTTTGTTTCCTTGTTGTGCCTGAAGTGTCCAGTCAGGAGCAGAGTGCCTCTTGCCAAGGAAATTTGTGCTGCTGTGTCTTAATATTCAATCTGGTTTTTGCTGCTCCCTTGCTGGGGATTTTTCCAGCGCTCTCAAGCCCTCGTTGGTAGCAGGGTGAAGGAGCCCTGGCCCAGGCTCTGGCCCTGGGGGACACGGGGACGCTGCTGGGGGGTCCCTGTCCCTCTGTGCCACCCCCAGGGCCCCGGACCCCCGTCCCCGTGTCAGGCTCTGGGGTCGATCTCGTGGAACATCCTCTGGGGGAGGCTGTGGGGCCGGGGGCGGGGGGACCCGGGGGGAGAGGGGGGGACCCCGCTGTGCACGAGCAGGGTTGGACTGCTCTGGGGGGAGCTGTGAGGGGGGCCAGGGTAGAGTGACCTCCCCAGGGACCTCACACAGCTCCCGTGATGTCACACTGCCCCTGTGATGTCACACAGCATCCTGTGATGTCACACAGCCCCGGCTGCCCCACCGGGCTGGGCCCTTCCTTTGCTGACAGCTCTGCCTCCTGCCTGCCCAAACAGGGCCTTGGGCTGCTCCAGGCCCCTTCTGAGGATGTGCTGCACCACAGCCCTGCCCTTACAGGGAATTTCCTTTCTGCTGGTGTTGAGTGTGGGCCTCTCCAGCTGCCCTTGGTGCCATTATTTCCTTCTCATGCATATATCCTCCAGGAAGCAAAGCTCCAGCCTGACATCGCCATTCAATCCCTCCCAGGCTATTCCCTTTCAGTCCTCAGTCTCTACTCCACTGACCACAGAGGCCGCAGACTCTCCCTGCTGATTTTGTGATGAGGCCTCCAAACCCTATTCTGGGAGATTTTTGAGTCCTCTCCAATGTCTGTGAAAGGGGAAAAATAGCATTCAATGTTATTTTCAACTAAACCATACAGTGACAGAAAACAGGTCAGTATCTTTAAAATGAATGGGGACAAATTAACATTTGTTAGAAGGAGGAAATATTTTACAATTAAGAAAGTGGATGGAAATTGCAGCTGTTTTTCCAGAGAAGTGGATTCCCCATCCCAAGAATTGTCCAAGAGCAGGAGATTTGTGCAGCCTTGCCCATTGAAACCCTCTCATCCCCAGTGACAGAATTCCTGTAGTGTGGGTTCTCTTGTGAGGGTGCCCTCACAAGGCTTCTGGCCAGAATGTCTGTTGAGGGCAGCCAGGCTGCTGCAGGGGCAGTGACCTCACAGCCATCACCATGGCAGCCCTATCCCCTGTCCCCTGGCTCTCCACTTTCCTCTGCCCCTGCCTTGGCTCTGCTGGCATGAAGAGTTTTGTCATTAATATCTTGTCCCCAGGGTGCTGGGGCCAATGGCTTCCCGGTCAGGCTCCTGGAGCAGAAGTGGCTTTTCAGAGCCCAGCCAGGAATGAGCCCTGAGGCAGCAGCTCTGCAGTGGTGGCCACCAGGCCGGGCTGCCAAGGGAGGCTTCTGGCCATGGCCTGCAAGCAGCTGTTGCTGCCAAGGTGCCTTTGGTACCTCAGGCTCTCCCTGGCACAGCTCCCAGCACGGCACTCTGCCCTTGTGCCCGAGCCCTTCCCTGTGCTGGGGCTGGCCTGGGGCTTTTCCTGAAGCGGGACCTGCCCTGCTCATGGCACAGGAAAGGCAGTTCCTTCTGGAGCAGGAGGCTCTGCCTGCAATGGGCTCCAACAACTCCAGCAAGGCCCTGTTTGTAAAGCCTCCAGTGGGAAATGAATGAGGGGAGTCACACTGCTTTAGGGGTGAATAATGCTGAAACCAGCCTGACTCCTCCATCCCAAAGTTCAACATCCTCAGAGGGAGCTGATACTGTGGCCGACATGGAAAAATCCCCCGAGAAAGGAACAACCAAGTGACACCACTGAGAGGTTCTGCAGAGTTGCTGAGCTGGCCCAGCCTGGGCACATCTGACTGACAGGGCAGCACCTCAGATGAGAAAAGCCCCGTCCCAAATTTTAATGGCAGCATCGCCTGATATTTCCCTTCTTGAGGGGTGTGGGAATTCCTCCCAGTGGTGGGGACACCCTCAAAGTCACTGTTCCAGGTTGAGCCAAAGGGAATTGCCCATAGTCATTGGTCTGGGGGAGTGACATCAGTCTCTGCTTAATTACAGGTTTTGCTTAACACAGTTGCTGTGAAGTAATTTCCTAGTGCTCTGTATAATATATTTTGCATCTCTTACATCCTGGCATAAATATTTCTGATTAAGGCAATTTTGTCTAATCATTACCATAATAGAGAATACATATTTATATGAATATATCTGCCCATGACCGGTACCCTGTGAGTGTCTGGGACACCCTGGCCCTTTGGCAGCCTGGGGACTCCTGGGATGTCACCGTGGAGCCTCCGTGAGTGCCTGTCACAGATTGGTGCCTTGGCAGCACAAGGTCCCCTGGGATGTCACCATGGAATGGCTGAGACTGCCTCTGACCACAGGGCTCTTTACCATCCCCAGAAAGCCCTGGGAGGTCTCCATGGGGCCCCTGTCTGTGCCTGTGACATTCCAGCTCTGGAACAGCCTCGAGACTTTTGGAAAGTCCCCAAGGAACCCCTCTGAGGGCCTATGAAAAATCTGATCGCAAACAGGCAACCATCACCAACTAGGCGTGTTGCTATGGTCAGCTTTCGTGGCAACCATCACCAGCCCCCTGTTGCTGTGGTCAGTTTCCATGGCAACCATCCCCAGCCCCCTGTTGCTATGCTCAGTCCCTTGGCAGCTCCATGGAGACCCCATGCCAGGGGTGGTTACCATGGACACCAGCTCAGGCCTGCAGCCACAGCCCATTGCCTTGGCAACCATTGGCAGCCCCATCCCCAGGCTCATGGGATCCCAGAACCACAGAATTGGCTGAGCTGGGAGGGACCCATCAGGATCCTCCAGTCCAACTGCTGGCCCTGCACAGGACACCCCAACAATGCCAGCCTGGGCCTGGCAGCGCTGTCCAAACGCTGCTGCAGCTCAGAGAGCCCTGGAGCTGGGACCCTTCCCTGGGGAGCCTGGGCAGGGCCCCAGCAGCCTCAGCAGGGCAAAAACCTTTTCCTGACATCCAACCTGAGCCTGCCCCGACTCAGCTGCAGCCGTTCCCTCCACTCCTGTCCCTGGGCACCAGAGGGAAGAGGTTCCCACAGCCGCAGCCAGGGACCCGCTCCCAAGGCTGTTGCCATGGCCACCAGGGCTGGGACCAGCTGGGATGCTCGGTTTCCAGGGGCCAGTGTGCAGGAATGGGATTCCCCAATTTCCTGCCCCCGCTAAAACCGCACTGCCCTTGCTGCCCTCCCACTTCTCATGGAAAGCACAAAAGGCAAAGATCCCAGGCTGGGATAAGAACAATTTACTGGGAACAGTAATGAGATAAGGAACCAACAGAAACAGAAATGTTATTGATAACAGAAGGGATTAGAAATATTGTTTACTGTTTATGTTAGAGAAAACTAATATATCAACAACAGACTCTTCCTGGCCATGCATTTCCCCTGCCTGGAAAGGCCACACTTCTCCTCAGGGAGAGAGAGAAGAGTCCCTTTCCTGCCTCTGGAAATGTTTAGAGATGCGAGTGAATGTATTGTCATGGCCATGGCCACAGCTTCATGTTCTTCCATCCCACATCATGTCTTTGCCAAGGGCAGGAAAAGGGACAGGTGTCTTCCCAGCATAGACCACAGAGAAACTGGATCACCAGGGATCTTCCCAATGTGGGTTCTCCCATGGGGGATGAAGCTGGAGTGGTGGATGAAGCTGCTCCTGCATTTGTGCTATTTGCAGGGATCCCTTACTGGTGGCTCTGTTGGTGTCTGGTCAAGTGAGAGCTGCTGGTGAAGCTTTTCCCACACAGGGGACACTCATAGGGCCTCTCCCCAGTGTGGATGCGCTGGTGGATGATGAGGGAGGAGTTGTGCTTGAAGCCCTTCCCACACTCAGGGCAGAGGAAGGGCCTCTCATCCGTGTGAATCCGCTCATGCAGGAGGAGATGGGAACTGGTCTGAAACCTCTTCCCACATGTGGTGCACTGGTAGGACCTCTCCCCAGTGTGGATGCGCCGATGCTTGATGAGGGTGGAGTTGTGCTTGAAGCCCTTCCCGCACTCAGGGCAGCGGAAGGGCCTCTCCTCGCTGTGAATCCGCTGGTGGCGGAGGAGATTGGAGCTGGTCTGAAGCCTCATCCCACACTGGGGACACTCGTGGGGCTTCTCTCCAGTGTGGATGCGTTGGTGGGTCAAAAGGGCAGATCTGTAGCTGAAGCCCTTCCCACACTCCCCACACTTGTAGGGCCATTCCCCTGTGTGCATGTGTTGGTGGCTGATCAGCTGCTGTCTCTGCCTAAAGCTCTTCCCACACTGCAAGCACCTGTGGGGCTTCTCCCTATCATGGAGCTGCTCATGGAACACCAGCTCTGAGCTCTGGCTGAAGCTCTGCCCACCTTCCTGGCTCAGAGTGGCTCTTTCTTCTTCAGAGCACCCTGGACTGGGTTTGGAGCGCCTCCTCATGGGGGATGTCTGAGGTTTTTCTTCCCTGTTGGATTCCTGTGTGTTAGAATCCCTCAAAACGGCCTCCTTCATGAGGTTCTGCCATGCAGAATTTTCCTCCCTGGTCTCCATCCTCAGTTCCTTCCCTGGGGAAGGAAGGACAAAGACAGGATGGGATTTGCCTTCATGCCACAGGGAAGGGGAAGGAGATCCCTCCAGTACATCCCTGGCAGGACGGGGTTGGCAGCAGGGGTGTCCTGCAGCAGGGGGCTGTGCTGGGCTGGGAGATAGAGCAGGAGAGAGGGGGAAAGGGGCACTGACTTCCTCCTCACCTATCTGGGTGTCCCGGGGCTCCTTCCTCTTCCTCACAGCCTCCTTCTCCATCCAGTCAAGGTTTGGGAATGGGAAATCCCGTTCTGGGAAGAAAACAAAGGGTGCGCACATTATCTTTTGTACTGGTTTGAAGGCAAACCTGGGGAGGGTCTAAACCAGAATTACAATTTAAAAGAAAACTAAGATTAAGGCAATGATATAGAAACACTGCCTTAAACTGACAGTCAGGATATAACCTTACACCCTTTTATTCAGGGTGATGGCAGCAGTCCCTGTAAATGGTGGTTGCAGTCCTGTTAGAGTGATGAAGGTGATTCTGTCGAAGCAGTGATGCTGTAGAAGGGTCTGGTCTTCCTGTGGAGGTCCAGTGGTGGTTTTGGAGCTCTTGTCCTCTGGCAATCCAGTAGGCAAGCTGCTCCTGGAGTAGCAAAGTGTCAGCTTATATCCAGGTAGGATTGCTTGGATCCTCCCCCTGGGCAGAGCATCCCACAATGGGATGATGGAATTTTATCAGTCCTGCAGTGACACTCAATGGCCCATTCACAGAAGATATCTCCCCTGCAGGGCGTTATCAGGGCTGGTCATGGAAGAGATATAAAACAATGCCCACCTGTTTATAACAGTTGCTGAAGGTGGGGATTGAAAACATGCATTTGGTTACATCTTGCATGGCAGCCTGGAACAGTGGGGTAATCCCTGCTCAGGGGGTGAACACCACCTCCCTTACCCAAACTGGCTCAGCTGTAAAACTCCCACCCTGGGAAGGGCACACACACAGGGGACAATGTCACACTTACCTTGCCCCAGGGGAAGGCTCTTTTTCCTGTCATTCCCTTCCTGTCCCCCCTTTTCTATTCCATTTACTGTTCAATAAAATTCATTTTGGGTTTGGTCTCATTATCACTTCAATTGGGGCAGAGGAATCTCTCTAACACTTTTCTTATCCAAACTCACCAGACTGTGAAATTATTTTGGCACAGTGACTTTAGGCACAGTTGTCTGTCCCCACGTGCCTTTGTCAACAGCATGGTTCCCTCCTCTGAGGAGGTTGTGGTTCTCTCTGGAGGAACTCTTTGAACCCGGTGCAGCTTCCCTGAGTGACTTTTGGGAGACGCATGAGGTAAATT
>NW_026992536.1:0-57234 GCF_028769735.1 Zonotrichia leucophrys gambelii
TTTGTGATGCTTTATTTTAATTAAACAATCAGATTCCCCTGGTTTGCACCAGTTCTAAGCTGGCTGCTGGGTGCTGGCCCAGGTGGGGCACCGGCCCAGGGAACCCCCCTGGTGACCTTCCCCATGTGAACTGCTCGGCTGACGCCTTTTCCCAGCAGTTGACATCAGGACATGGAGCGAAAGATACGGCTTGATCGTAGCCAGGTGTTCCACAGCAGCTGGGAGTCTCACAGCAGCCAGGTACAGCTTGGCAACAGGCACGGGCAGCTCCATAGCAGCCAGGAATGGCTCCTCAGCCTAGCACCCCTTACAGTGGCAGGGCGCTCTCCCGTCGGGGCCGGGCACTGTCTCGCCGTGGCTGGGCACAGCTGTAGGGGCGCTTTCAGTCCCAGCAAAGCACAGAGAGGTGGTTCCACCGCAGGTAGAGATGGCTACAGGGGCAGCAGCATGGCACAGAGGAGCTGGAACCTCACAGGGGCCGGGCACTGCTTCTGAGATCTCAGCTGGTATGGCAGGCCTGCTGGAGGGGCAGCAAACCCCGCTCCATGGCCGGGCACTGTCCTGCAGGAGCAAGGCATCTCACAGTGGTGGCAGCTGGGTGCCTTGCAGCGGCTGCAGGGGCAAAGCGCCTCGCTGCTGCTACCAAGTGCTGCTTCTGGGGTTCCAGCTGTGGCAGCAGCGCACAGCAGAGTGGCAGAGTGCCTGTTCAATGTGACTCTGCAGCATGACATCTCTCCACCCTCTGGATCAGCAGCAGCGCGCTCCATTGACAACCCGTGCTGCTCTTGGGTGGTTGTGGCAGTTTCTGCCATCACGGCACAACAAGGGGCAGCAGAGGGCACAGCAGCACAGTAGCCAGTGCTTTCAGGAGTCTTGGCAGCCATGGCAGGGCACAGAGGGGCTGCAGGGTGCTCATTTAACACAGCCAGGCTGCTCGGGGCACTTCCAGCACTGACCCCAGGGACGGCACACTCAGCTGACAGCACCCTCCTACTTGGGGCAGCAGCACGGCCCCGGGTGACCAGGGGACATCCTGCTGGGCAAACACCTCTGCCAAGGGTGGCAGCACAGTCCTGGGGGCAGCAGGGCACACCCCGGGCAGGTCACCCTCACCTGAGGAGGCTTCACAGCTCTGCCTGGTGGCCTCCTGGTGGGCTGTGCCTTCTGCACTCATCCTCTTCCCTTGTTCACCCAGCACAGCTTTGTCTCTCCCTGCTGCCTCCCCCAGTGCCCTGCTTTCACCGTTAGCCTTGGTGGAGACCCAGTGAATGCCGCAACTTTCCCCTCCTTGTCTTGTGACACTGCAGCTGTGGAAGCCCCACGTCCCTCTCTGACACCACAGCAGTGGCTGCCCCAACCTTCCCCTGTCTGTGATACCACAGTGTTGGCAGCCCCAAAGTTCTCCTCTCTATGACACTGCAGAGGTGGCCAGCCAAAGTTCTGCTCTCTATGGCAGCAACACAGTGGCAGTTCCAACAGTCCCCTCTCTGTGACTCCTCAACATTTGCAGCCCCAGTGTCTCCTTGTCAGTGACACATCAATGGTAGAAACCTCAGTGTTCTCCTCTCGGTGACATGACAGCAGTGGCAATACCAATGTCCCCCTGTCTATGACACCAAAGCAATTGCAACCCCAGTGTTTTCCTCTCTGTGACACCACAGAGGTGGCAGTGCCAAATACTCTCCTGTCTGTGACACCACAGCAGTGACTCCCCCAACATTCCCCTCTCTGTGATACCACTGCATTGGCAGTCCCAACATTGACTTCTCTGCGGCACCACAGCGGTGGCAGCCCCAAAATTACCCTGTATTTGAGCCCACGAGGTTGGCAGCCCCAACATTACTCTCTGTGTGACACCACAGCTGTGGCAGTCCCCTTGTCCCAGTCTCTGTGACACCACAGCGGTTGCTGCCCGAACGTTCCCCTCTCTATGACACTGCAGCTGTGGCAGCAGCAGTAGGACAGAAGCCACAGCTGTGGAACAGCAGGAGTGCAGGGGAGAAGCAGAGAAGGAGCAGTGGAACAGTGGGAGATGAGCAGTGTTGGACCAGCAGTGGAGCAGTGGTGCAGGAGCTGAGGAACCGTGCTGAAACAGCCCAGCACAGCTTTTGAGCAGCAGTGGAAGCATGGAAAAGGCGGAAATGCGGTGGCACAGGAGCTATAGCCATGGAACGGTGGTGGCACAGGAACTACAGCCATGGAACAGTGGTGGCACAGGACCTACAGCCATGGAACACCGTGGCACAGGAGCTACAGCCCTGGAACAGTGGTGGCACAGCCCCACAGCTGTGGAGCGGCGCCTGAGATGCCAAAGCTGCGGGACACAGAGCGGCTCCCAGCGCTGTGTCCTGCAGGAGCCGGCCCCGCACACACCAGAGCGATGCCCCTCAGGCTGAGCCAGAGCCGGGGGCACAGGCAGGAATTGCTGCTGGGCTGTGCAAGGTGTGGATCGAGTGCATTTAATGGTGACCTGGGGATTTGATCCTGCTCATTGTGGCTGCTTTTGTGCTGTTGGAACCATTCCAGTTCATCTGAAGTCATGAACTCAGGAGAAACTTAGGACAAAAGGAATCAAAGTGCCTTCTGTCCTGCTGTCTTGGTTTGGAAAGACAGGTGCCTGCTAAGGAAGGCAGGAGCCTCCCATGAAATGGAGAATGTGAACTCTCCCCCTCTGAATTGTTATGATTTTAAATTATGGGGGTCTCAGGCAAAAAATAAAAAGTATGGGTGCAGGAAATAACAGTTATTTCATAGGGAAGAAAATAAAAGGATAAAATCAACAGTGCAGTAAACTAAAACAACTATGGCAGAGTCACAACACAACCTGACACCCTGTTGGTCAGGCTTTTGGTAGCAATCCAACTGGAAATGTGGCTGCAGTCCTCCTGGAGTGGCAGGTGTGGTTCTGTTAGAGCAGGGGGTCCTGTAGAAAAGGGTGTAGTCTTTCTCTGAAGATCCAGTGGAAGAAGAGGCAGCTGCTGTTCCTCTGGGAAATTCAGGGGAGAAGCTGTGCTGCTATTCCAGAATCTCCATATTTTATCCAGTTAGGAATGCTTAGCTCTTCCCTCTGGGCGGAGCATCTCCCAATGGGATGCTGTAGTTCTTATCAGCCATGCAGTGACATTCAATAGCCTGTTATCAGCAGATGTCCCCCCAGGAGGGAGGAGTGGTTGTGGAAGAGATAAGGAAAACTGCCATACAGATGGCAAATAGAATCCATCTTGCCTTGCAATCTAGGACACCTGCAGAGGAAGACAACTTTGTAGAAGTTGAATGATTTCTGATTTGGGAACTGAAGTGGGTCAGTTATTGGCCTGTGGTTTGTTCTCATCCAGACAGATGTTCCAAAGTACTGCAATTTGGCATTAAAAACCAGGAACGTGCCTCTTCATCTGGATATTGCAATATCGACTGCAGAGCCATTTGTGGTCAATACGATAGGAAAACAACTGGAAATCTTTTCCTGATTTCACTCTTTCTTCCAGTCTCTGGGATTAGGCCTCCAACACTGCATGCAGGTCTTCTTTCCATAATCTGCTCCTCTGGAGCTGGGATGTGACAAATCAGCAGTGGGAAGAGGGAGGACAATGGACCATTACAACTGCAAACTCTGTTTTTTGTAGTCTCTAGATTTCCAGTGCTTAGAAACTGTCATGTTTTCAACTGTCTGAACAAATCCCACATTTGTCACTTTTTCCCTGGCAGAAAACCTTCCTTTGGCCCTATTTTGGAACTGACCCTGGGAAACACCTCATTCCAGATGCTTTTCTGTTGGTTTTGCTAAGAGATGCCAAGAAAATCAGCATACGGGGCAGGGATGAGGGAAAGGGAAGAAACAATTCCTTTCTTTTCTCTTCCTTGTGGAAATTCTCCTCTAGAGGTTGTGCTCCAGCCAGAGACTTCCCGGGCCAAGGGCTGATGGAAGCAATTCAGCTGAGGCAGTTGAGGCATCTCCTCCCTGGTCTGTAGCCCTAGGGCTGAGAGGGGACATGAGTGCTGAAATAAACAGGGCCAGGAGACTTCTTCTCCTTTATAATGCCTTTATTAAAAGTGATCAGCTCAGGATTGGGCGGCTCGGCAGGGCTGCAGTCCCCGTCGCGTCTCCCAGGGCGACGCAGAGGAGGAGGATATGCGCAGCTCCGTCCACTAGGGGCAGAGCCGGGGATCCAGTCCTTGTGGGAGCCTTAGGGCGTGATGTCCCCGTCAGATGTTGATTTGTCGGTGCGGTCCCCCCTCAGTCTCGGCGCTGGGGACGACTCCCATGGTCAGGGCGAGAGGGACTCCGCATCTCTGCAGGCTCAGCCATCGGCTCCTCATGTCCAGACATCATTTTAGTCTCTCAATTCTTATTTGGCTCGTTGTTTTTGGGGTTTTCTCGTTGCATTTCGAGTTGGGGTCCCACAAAGCATTCTGGACTTTGGAGTCACTTTGCATAACCCCCCCCCACCCTCTCAGGTGTCTTCCCTATGCTGTAAGAGAGCACAGCCTCGGGGGAAGGGTCATCCACCGCACCCAGCCAGGTTTTTTACTAATACAAAAGAGGAGATAAGCCTTAACGACCCGGTATTACAAAAAACAAAGCACTAAGAATCCTGGCAGAGCCTGAGACCTGGCTGCGTCCCTGCAACTCTTTCTCACAAAAAAATCTTAACTGAATTTTTGTTCATAACAGGTGCCCCTCTTGCACCGCCTGGAATGGGGGATTCCTCCTGCCTCTGCCAGGTGCTCCTGATCCTGGCATAAGCCCTGGCCTGGCTGCTCCTGCTCTGAGCTCCCTGCCATGGGCATTGCTGGTGCGGGAGGGCAGGAGGGAGGGATTCAGTGCAAACCTGGGAGGCGCCAGTGGGCTCAGAGATTTGTGGAGGTGACAGTGACAGAGTGACACAGGGAGGTGCAGATGGACACAGGGACAAGCCAATACCTCTGGGAAATACTCTTGGAAATTTGGGGGACTTTGAGTGTAAAATACACATGAACACAGACACACAGACACAGAATACTGCAAAGCATTTCCCAGCTGTCTTAGGTTGGACATGGGGCATGTATTCTATTCCTATCTGATGGGGCAGTTACCTTCTGTTAATTGGGCAGTTTTCTTTATCTCTTCCACAACCCATCCTCCCTCCCAGGAGATATCTTCGGTTAATGGGCCATTTGAGTGCCACTGCCGGACTGATAAAATTCCATCATCCCATTGCGAGAAGCTCCGCCCAGAGTGAGGAGCCAAGCATTCCTACCTGGATATAACCAGAGGGCTGGAAGACCAGAGTCAGCCTTTTCCACTGGATTCCCAAAGGAAGACCAGGCCCAACACCACCACCACTGGATCTTCAGAGGAAAACTCCACCCTCCTACAGGATCCCTGCTTCAACAGAGCCACACCTGTCACTGCAGGAGGACTGTAGCCACCGTTTATTGGGACTGCCACCGCCACTGTAACCCACAGGGTGTCAGGTCGTATTCTGAATCTGTCAGTGTTTTTTCTTTGTACTATTGCATTTATATTTTACTTTTCCTGCTAAATAACTGTAATTCCCATTCCCATATCTGTTGCCTTAGAGCCCCATAATTTCAAAATTATAACAGTTCGGAAGGAGGTTGTTTACATTTTCCACTTCAAGAGAGGCTCCTGCCTTCCTTAGCAGACACCTGCTGAGACAATGCCCCAGGACACCCAGGCAGGTGAGTAGGAAGTCAGTGCCCCTTTCCCCCTCTCTCCTCCTCCATCTCCCAGCCCAGCATGGCCCCCGGCTGCAGGACAACCCCACTGCCAATGCTGTCCTGCCGGGGAAGCACTGGGGAGATCTCCTTCCCCTTCCCTCTGGTACAGAGGCACATCTCATCCTCTCTTTGTCCATCCTCCCCCAGAGCAGGAGCTGAGAATGGAGACCAGGAAGGAAAAATCCCCACAGCAGAACCTCATGGAAGAGGCTGTTTTGAGCAGCTCCATGGCACAAGAATCCAACAGAGAGGAAAAGCCCTGGAGATCTCACAGGAGGAGGGGCTCCAAACAAAGCCAAGGGTGCTCTGAGGAGGAAAGACACACCCTGGGCCAGGAAGGTGGACAGAGCTTCAGCCAGGGCTCGGAGCTGGTGGTGCATGAGCAGCTTCACAATGGGGAGAATCCCTACAAGTGCTTGGAGTGCGGGAAGGTCTTCAGGTGCAGCTCTGAGCTCGTCACCCACCAACGCATCCACGCCAGGGAACGGCCCTACGAGTGCCTCGAGTGTCCAAAAATGTTTCACACCACTTCCACTCTCGTCAGGCACCAGCGGATTCACACAGAGGAGAGGCCCTGAGTGCGGGAAGGGCTTTAGAGAAAACATCAGCCTTGCTACCCACTGGTGCATCCACACCAGGGTGAGGCCCTATGAGTGTCCCAAGTGTGGGAAGAGCTTCACCCAGAGCTCTCATTTGACCAAACACCAACAGAGGCACCAGTAAGGGAAACCCTGCAAATGCCCCTACTGCAGAAAAAGCTTCTTGCACTGCTCCAGCTTCATCTTCCATTGGAGGATCCCCTTTGGGAAGAGGCCTGGTGATCCATGTTCCCGTCATTAATGCTTGGAAGACACCTGTCCCTCTTCCTGGCCCTGCCAATGTCATGATATGGGTCCAAGAACATGAGGGTCTGGCCATGGTTGTGTCATTATATTCACTCCCATATCAGGTTGTTGCTAGGGGAAGGAAAGGGACTGTCTCTCTCCCACCCCTGAGGAGAAGGGTGTCCTTTCCAGGCTGGAATGAACATGTGTCTCGAGACAGTAAGTGGTGTTGTAGTTTTCCCTATAAATAATTTTTCTAATCCTTTCTGATATCAGTGTTGTTCCTTATCTGGTTTCTTTTCCCAGTAAAATGCTCTTATCCCATGCTGGGATCTTTGTCTTTTGTGCTTTCCATGGGAGGTGGGAGGGCAGCGAGGGCAGTGTGGTTTTAGCAGGAGCAGGAAATTGGGGAATCCCATTCCTGAATCCCAGCCCCTGGAAACCGAGCATCCCAGCTGGTCCCAGCCCTGGTGGCCGTGGCAACAGCCTTGGGAGCGGGTCCCTGGCTGGGGCTGTGGGAACCTCTTCCCTCTGGTGCCCAGGGACAGGAGTGGAGGGAACGGCTGCAGCTGAGTCGGGGCAGGCTCAGGTTGGATGTCAGGAAAAGGTTTTTGCCCAGGCTCCCCAGGGAAGGGTCCCAGCTCCAGGGCTCCCTGAGCTCCAGCAGCGTTTGGACAGCGCTGCCAGGCCCAGGCTGGCATTGTTGGGGTGTGCTGTGCAGGGCCAGCAGTTGGACTGGAGGATCCGGATGGGTCCCTCCCAGCTTAGCAAATTCTGTGGTTCTGGGATCCCATGAGCCTGGGGATGGGACTGCCAATGGTTGCCATGGCAACGGGCTCTGGCTGTAGGCCTGAGCTGGTGTCCATGGCAACCACCCCTGGCATGGGGTCTCCATGGAGCTGCCAAGGGACAGAGCATAGCAACAGGGGTCTGGTGATGGTTGCCATGGAAACTGACCATAGCAACAGGGGGCTGGCAAGGGTTGCCATAGAAACTGTGCAGAGCAATGGGTTCTGGTGATGGGTGCCTGCTAAGGAACTGAGTTGCCACAGGCACTCAGAGGGGTTCCATGGGAGGCACCCTGATTTTTTAAGATTTTCTAAGATATTGACATTCTTGCAGCGAACTTTCTCACACACTTCCTGTAAATAACTCATTGTTTTGCATTCCTTTATGAAGGAGGAGAAAGTTGATGGACTCTTGGTTTGTCCAGTGTCATTGGAGAGGTGGCACTGTCACCCTCCAATCCACTGTCACTCTTGGGAAACTATAAATGTTGGAGTCAGAAAATTAACTTTCCTTTTTTTTTCACCATGAGAACAGCGATGTGTGCTTGTGTTCTTTTGTGTCCTATAGCAACACATGGGGACATTCCAAGAGTCTCCAGGCCGTTCAAGAGCTGCAATGTCCCACGCAGAGACAGGGGCTCCATGGAGACCTCCCAGGGCTTTCTGGGGATGGTAAAGAGCCCTGTGCTCAGAGGCAGTCACAGCCATTCCATGGTGACATCCCAGGGCACCTTGGGCTGCAAAGGCACCAATCTGTCACAGGCACTCACGGGGGCTCCACGGTTACATCCCAGGAGTGTCCAGGCTGCCAAAGTCCCAGGATGTCTCAGACACTCACAGGGGTTCCTGTCATGGGCAGAGTGGGAGCTGCAGGCAAAAGCTTTGTTTCTTTATTGGAGAAACTCCTGCTGAGTCATGGGATGGAGAAATGACACCCAGCAGCCACCATAGAACCCATAAAACACTCCAGAACCCATAGACTTCTAAAATTCCATCTCAGAGAGGAGACTGGGAGTGGCTGGATCCAATCCTAGCCCCAGACATTGACAAAGGGGCAAAAGATTGGACAGGGGGAATTGAACTTGTCCCACAGGATTAATGATGGAATACCAGACAGATTTCTAGAAATACAGCTCTGATTGATTCTGATCATGCTTACACAGAAAGATCTTGATCAGAGTTATTTCCTCCACAGCATTGGAGCTCTAACAATTAGAATATTCTGCTCTAGGCAGCAATTTTGAAGTCAACAGGGCCTTGCTGAAGTTGCTGCAGCCCATTGCAGGCAGAGCCTCCTGCTCCAGCAGGAACTGCCTTTCCTGTGCCATCAGCAGGGCAGGTCCCGCTGCAGGAAAAGCCCCAGGCCAGCCCCAGCACAGGGAAGGGCTCGAGCACAAGGGCAGAGTGCCGTGCTGGGAGCTGTGCCAGGGAGAGCCTGAGGCACCAAAGGCACCTTGGCAGCAGCAGCTGCTTGCAGGCCTGTGAAGGTCCGCCCGAAGTGAACGGGTGACGAATGATTTTTGGGTGCAAAAATAACCAACAAAGGCACAGGGGTTTGCATTTCAGTTGGTCTGTCACGGTGGTTGAAGACAGGCAAGAGGGGTCTTCTCTTGGAGCGGGCGGAAAGCCACTCCAGAGCTCAGTCCAGCCAGGCCTGAAGTTTGGAAGAAAGTCCAGTTCCATTGTTCAGAACAGGGCAGCATGCCCCTTCGAGTACAGCATGGCATGTTCTGCAGACACCATCTGTAAACGCACTAAATACGCATGAGACTTTCTTTCCCAACTGGCTCAACAGTTTTTAACCCTTCGGTGGTCTCATGACAATTGTGAGGCAAAAACTGAAGGATTTCCGGATGGACTTCCACAAGGCCATGGCCAGAAGGCTCCCTTTGTAGCCTGGCCTGGTGGCCACCACTGCAGAGCTGCTGCCTCAGGGCTCATTCCTGGCTGGGCTCTGAAAAGCCACTTCTGCTCCAGGAGCCTGACTGGGAAGCCATTAGCCCCAGCACCTCGGGGACAAGATATTAATGACAAAACTCTTCATGCCAGCAGAGCCAAGGCAGGGGCAGAGGAAAGGGCAGAGCCAGGCCCAGGGGATAGGGCTGCCATGGTGATGGCTGTGAGGCCACTGCCCCTGCAGCAGCCCGGCTGCCCTCAGCAGACATTCTGGCCAGAAGCGTTGTGAGGGCACCCAGCACATCAGAGAACCCACACTACAGGAATTCTGTTCTTGGGGTGGGGAGGGTTTCACTGGGTCAGGCTGCACAAAGCTCCTGCTCTTGGACAATTCCTGGGATGGGGCATCCAATTCTCTAGAAAAACAGCTGCAGTTTCATGCCACTTTCATAATTGTAGAATATTTCTTCCTTCTAACAAATGTAAATCCACCCTCATTCAGTTTAAAGATATTGACCCTTTTTCTGTCATGGCAAGATTTGGGAGAAAATAACTTTGACCACAATTTTTCCATTTTCACGGACCTTATTTTTTTTCCAAAAATCTCCCAGGATGGGGTTTTGGAGGCCTCATCACAAAACCAGCAGGGGGAGTCTGCAGGCTCTGGGCTCAGTGGTGTGGAGACTGAGGACAGAACAGGAGTAGCCTGGGAGGGATGGAAGGGTGGTTTCAGAGGAGCAGGAGCTTTTCTTCGTAGTGGGAATGAGCCTGAAGAAGACATAATAGCACCTAGAGCAGCTAGTGGAGGTGCAGAAAGGAATTTCCCTACCAGGGCAGGGCTGTGGTGCAACATGTCCCCAGCAGTAGTCTGGAATAGCCCAAGGCTCTGTGTGGGCAGGCAGAGGCAGGCAGGAGGCAGAGCTGTCAGCTAAGGAAGGGCCCAGCCAGGTGGGGCAGCCGGGGGATGCCGACAGCCTGCAGGGACAGAGGCGCAGGGCAGGGACAGCCTGGGCTGCACAGGGCACAGGGATGGGCAGCAGCTGCAAGACACCCCTGACAGAGCCAACTTGGGCAGCACTTTGGCCATGGCTGCTGGCCCTGGGCCTGAGGCCATGTGAGAGTCTGTCCAAAATATCCTTCAGTTATGCTTCACGGTTGCCATGAAGAGAGATCACCGAAAAATTAAAAACTGCTGAACCAGTGGGGAGGGAAAATCACGTGCCTCTTAGCTCACTGTTTCCAGAGGTGTTGTTTGCTATACGCAACACTGAACTTGAAGGAGCACCCTGCCCTTTTTCCTGAACAATGGTCCTAGAATTTCTCCCCGCCTCCTGGCCTGGCTGGTTTGAGCTTTAGCGTGGTCCCTCCTCCAAGAGAAGACCCCTCTAGCCTGTTCTCAACCATCGTGATAGACAAGTAGAGATATAGGCCTCTTCATCAAGGACCTGAGACATGAAACCCCTGTGTGAGAAGGCCCCCTCTCACCTTCTTCCAGAGACTGGGACTGAAACCCTCCCAACTCGGGGGAGCTGTGCAGAGGGCAGGGAGGAAAGCTGCCCAGAGCAAGCACAGGTGCAGGCAGTGGGCCATGAAAACAATGGTTCTCACTTGCTGCCTGGCTCGACTTTGTGCACCCCTGAACAAATACTATTCTTTCCCCCTGAAGACCTTTGTTTCGGTTGTGAAATTCATTCCCCCTTCCCCCAACGAAAAATAGTACAACTTGGGGTTCAGATGAACTGTGCCTCCAAGATCTCCCCCGACGTGGCCTGCCAGACTCCATTGGCTGGATCCTGAAGGATAACGCAGCACCGCGTTTGGTAGCTATAACCCACCCCTCCTCTTCCTCCCTCTATTCCTTATTGTCTCCTTTGTTCCCCTGGTTCCCCTCACCAATGCATTTCTGTTGTGGTTATTTCAAGAAAATTGCACTTGTTGATTGTTACTGCAAATCCCCTGTGCCGTGTTGGTTTTTTTTTGCACCCTGAGATCACCCCTACGAACCATCACATCATCCATTCACTAGGACAGATCATGACAAATGGTCTCCATGATTCCATGGGGCCTTGCAATGTCACAATGATCTCCATGGATCCACGGTGCCCCTCAGGATCACAACGACCCTTTGGCTCCATGACGCCCTGAAATGCAGCAATGGTCTCTTGGTTCCACAAAGCCCCTCTGCTTCACACTGGCCCCTTGGGACCATGCGGCCCAACAGAGCAGCAGTGATGTCCTTGTTTACAGGAGGCCCCACAGTGTGACAATGGTCCCTTGGATCCACGGTACTCACAGTGTCACAATGGCCCCTGCATGTCACAAGGCTCAAAAAAGTCACAATGGTGTCCATGGTTCCTCAAGACCCCACAGTGTCACAATGGCCCCATGGATCCATGGTACTCACAGTGTCACAATGATCTCCTTGTTTCCATAAGGTCCTACCGTGTAACAGGCTCCACAAGGGCCTGCAGTGTCACCATGGCCCTTTGGCTCCACAACGCCCTGCAGTGTCCCAATGGTCTCCATAGGAAGGAAACAAGTGAGCCCCACTGATGCAGGGGCAGATGAGAGGCAGTCACCAGAGGCCAAGGCTAGCCAGACTTTACTGTATTAGCAGATTTTATCTGGGAGCAACCCTTGGATATAGGGAATTTTAGAGGTGGAATCCTAATTTCAGCCATGGGAGGCTAGACAAGAAAAACAGTTCTTTTCTATAGGAATAAAAGCATAGAGCCCCGGTGCCTCATGGTCAGATGGGAAGTGGCCCTTGGCATGGCTAATTCAGTGGGACTTGTCAGACAGCCCACAGGAGGCCAAACCAGGCAGACCTGTTCCATGTTCCCCTCATTTCATGGAGTCCCATACTGCCACAATGGTCCCCTTGATTCCATGAGGTCTTGCAATGTCACAATGGTTTCTTGGTTTCATGAAGCCCACATGCCTCCATGCAGTCCTGCTGTGTCACATTGGCCCCTTGTTTCTATGGGCCCCACAGTTTGATCATTGACCCTTGCTTCTATAGGGCCTCTGAGTTGCACAATGGTCTCCTTGATTCCATGAGGTTCCATCATCTCACCGTGGTGTCCTTGGACCCACATTGTCACAACTGACCCATGGTTTCATGAGGTTCCATAGTGTCACCCTGGTCGCTGTCAGAGGCTGGATGAGATCGATGTCCCGAGACATCTTGGGATGCTCGGAATGCCCATGTGGGGCCAGGGCCGGGTCAGGCCTTGGTTTGTGGTGGGACAGAGCCCCGCCCCCAGCCCTGGCCTGGCAGAGCTGTCAATCACACAGCAGGGGGTGATGTTAACCCAGCTCTGATTAGCCCAGCTGTTAATCAATCAATCACACACTAGCAACTGGTGCTACCCTGGCTCTGACTGGACAAGCAACTGGCAGTCCCACCCAGAGGCGGGCCCATGAGGGCCCAGGGCCTTAAAAGCCAGAGCACGAGGCCAGCCCAGGGTGTGGGTCCTGCCTGTTTTTGGGGTTTCTGTGTTAGTGATGCTGGAACCTGAGCAGTTGGTACCTATGTGCTTATCCTTGTCCTTCTATGGATCTTCTGTCTTTCTGTTGTTCGCTGTTTCTTTTTCTAATCCTACTTACCTGGAACCTTTTTGGGTAACTTAACATCTTAAGGAATAAAGGTTTTTAGATTAAATTTGTTAAGTTATTGAATTTAATGCTATGATAAGGGTTTCATATTGAAGTGGATGTTGTATTAAACCCTTTGTCTATATTTTGCTAGTAAAATTTTGGGTCCTTTTGACCTCTTAGCTCCATTGATCAGAGCATGGTGCTGGTGTCAGTGAGGCTTTGGGTTCAACCCTGTGTGGGCCATTCACTTATGAGCTGGTGTCCTGGTTTAGGACAAATTAGGGGAAATCTCCAAAAGGGAACCCCCCAAAACAAAACAAACCTCCAACCACCCCTACCCCAACACCGGGTTCAGGAAGGAATTTCTCGGAGGATCAAAGTGGAAAACAAAACCTATTTATTTACAAGTAACAAAAGAACACTCCCCAACACAAGAAAAGAAAAGAGACCAGACTGTGTTGTGAAGGGCACTGATCTCCGGGTGTCCTGGATCTCAGGTCAGGTCCAGAGCCGGTCCAATATCTTCAGGGGAGGGTAAGAAAGAGGGAACAAAAGAAAAGGAAAAGAAAAAAACAAAACAGCGTAAAAAGCAGAAAGCAAGCAAGAAAGCCAAGCCAAGCAGCGAGCCAAGCCAAGCAGCCAAAAGCCAAAAGCAAAAGTGGCTGGTCACACACTCCCTCCTCTCTTCCCCGCCCCGCTGCAGCAAGACGGCCGGGGGGGGGACAGAGAAAAGGCACAGCTGCCAGACACAACACACGATATTGGGATAAAGGCTGTCACCCCACGACACCTTTCCAAGAGTCACTCAGCTGCACCAAGTCATCAGCAAACGCCATGGCCGTAACTTTCAAGCCCCCATGATGGAAACCCTCACCTTCACTCTCGAGTTTACATAGAAGGGGGTCCATCGCTAAATTGAACAGTGAAGGTGACATGGGGTCACCTTGCTTGACACCTGAGCGAATGTATATGGGGTCTGTCCTTTCTCTTCCAATGGAAATGCACGTCTTAACATCACGATACATTTCCCTCACCAACTCCATCATGTGTGGATCCACTCCACTCTTGTCCAGACCCTCAAATGTATGCTGATGACAAACCGTGTCAAATGTCTTAGGAAAATCAATGAACACGACACCCAGATGTTTATGTTCTCACTTAGCTGTTTTTACCACAAGCTGTAACAACTTGAGGTTCTCAACATAACCTGATGCGCAAATGAAACCCCGTTGCTGGAGGTTAATGGGACATGCTTTGGACAGCCTCGCAGTAGCGATCCTGGAGAACAGGCTAATCACCATTGAACCAATAGTGATAGGCCTCCAGTTATTGATATCACCAAGCTTCTCTGCATCCGAAGACTTGGGTATCAAGACTGTCCTGCAGTCCCTCAGCACATCTGGAACAGTACCGGTGATAAGCCAGAGGTTGAGGATCTCAGTCAACCGGGAAAACTTTGGGTCTTTTGCAATAATCTGACCCAAAGTGATCCCATCTGGCCCAGGAGCAGAGGTTTTACACATCTCTCTCATGTTCTTATTAATCTCTTTGTCAGTAATTAGGGCCTCGAATGCAGTGTTATCCGCCTCTTTATATGGAGGGAAATTCAGAAGGCCGCCAAATATACCAGAGGTATCCCACCTTCTTTTAAAGTGATTGTGGAGAACACTTGATGGTACTTGGCACTGAGAGGCTTCCGTGCTGTCCAGGATGACACGCGCGAGGCGCCTTCTATGTAACTCGTACAACAGTTGGAATCTCAAGAATTTTCCCCTCTTAATAGCTCTTTTGCGCATCCAATTTGATGGAGTTTTGGGAAGCACGGGATGCCTGCTTCTTTCTACCCTTACAGATAGATTTAATTTGGCTAGGCACACCCAGAATACCGAGAAACTCATTATACACATCGTTCACCACCTGACCTGGATCTTGCCCATCAAGAATCTTCTCGAAGGCCTCCGAATACATGGTGAATTTGTCAACTGATAATCCCGCTTTGATCACCTTGCAGTATTGGAGCTTTAACTGTCCCTCCTTGGGCACCTTGGCAGACCTGGGAGGCTGTTCAATCCCAGTGGCACCTACTAGTCCTTTATGATCTTTTACAAAGGGACCTCCCGCTAGAAGGCGCCTCTTATCACTAATCTGCTTTGCTGTTTTAGCTGGAATATGCTCCGCTATAAGTTGGTTGATATTCCTTTTACCGACAAACTTGTCCACCAGTTGTACCAGGAGAGCCTCTTCCTCCTCATTCCATACCCGTTTGTGGGACACTCGGGCCGGTGACTCTTTGGCATGGGAAGCAACAATCCGCTCCACATTTCACACAAGAGGATGTCTTATCCTCTTGTGCTGACCCAGGCCAATCTTAGTAGCAAATCCTCGATGGCACACCTCACAGACCCATTCCCCAGTGGGAGCCACACACACCACCCCCTTGCAGTGTGGGATGTTTCAGGAGATACTGTGGAATTTTGGATTTTCTTTACCTCATTTTGAACACCTGAAAATGATCTTTCTCTGCCTGTGCGCCCTTTTGAGATGGTCAGTCAGCCCCAACATCCTAGTAAACCGGGTCTCACAACGAGGACAAGATTGTTGTTTGTCAGGCATGGACACGACAGGTGTTCTTGGCGTTGTACCATCACCTTCCGACCCGTGAGGAGCCTCGGGTGTTTTGGGCTCTTCAGTACCTCCCATTGCGCTCTCAGCCTCAGGTGTTTTGAGCTCTTTGGTACCTCCCACCGCACTCTCAGCGTCATCCTGGGCCATCCCCATAGGGGAGATCTCATAGGGCTCAGGGAGTTGCTCCAAACCCTCCCAAACATCCACATGATGTACACCACCTTCTTTAACAATTCTGGAGTTAAAAAACTCCAAACTTACAAGATCGAATCCCTCTTCCCTGGGCACAAAGAGCATAGATGGTAATTTGGCATCTGTGACCCTTAGATCTAATGGATCAGTCTGAGTGGTAGTCCAGATATAACGCTAAGCCAGTGATTGTAAGATTTGGTCAGTCTGGTAAGCAATAAAATGACAAGTCCAAGTGAGGGTAGAAGTAGTTAGTAGCAGACCCTCTCTCAAGCTACCAACTGTGTCCAACAACACCCTGTGGACAAGGCTCTGTGCAACAGGGAACTAACTGTGCCAACCTTTTTGTTTCAGCGATTCATGAAATTATCGTTGGGTGGCGAGTCCAACGACAGGGAGGGCTGATATGCGCCCTCTCTCACACTGGGGGAGAAGTCAACTCGGTTACCACAAGGGTATCCTGCGGGACCATGAGGAAGTGCGACTTCTGCAGCTATGCCCAGTTAGTAACTATGCCCTCATCTTAAGAGAGTCATAGTTACTCCTGCTAAGGCATTTGACACCATCTGTCATCAGCATGTATCTTTCACTAAGCTTAATTAACAAAAGAAATAAAAGGTACATCTTTAGAACAAAGTTACTTTGACATCTACCATCACTCAGCAAGAGGTTTATTGTTATGGACACATAATATTGGCTTTTTGCAGATATTAAAATGAATTTTATATCTGTGGTGTTAAAGTAACTTTGTTATTGTCTGGGTTTGAAAAGCCAGCTGTCTGCTAAGGAAGGCAGGAGCCTCCCCTGGAATGGAAAATGCAAACCCCCTCCCTCTGAATTGTTATAATTTGAAATTAAGGAGCTCTCAGGCAAAGATATGGGAGCAGGAATAACAGTTCCTTTTAGGAAAATTTAAAAATACAAATGCAGTACTACAAAGAAAAAAAA
Organism: Zonotrichia leucophrys gambelii; assembly: GCF_028769735.1. Lineage (NCBI taxonomy): Eukaryota > Metazoa > Chordata > Aves > Passeriformes > Passerellidae > Zonotrichia > Zonotrichia leucophrys. Next base: position 16,592 of record NW_026992536.1, read on the forward strand.
GCCACTGAGAGAGTCAGAACAGGACCTGACACCCTGTGGGTCCGGCTGGTGGCACAGTCCCATTCCATGGTGGCTGCAGCCCTCCTGCAGTGCCAGGGGTGGTTCTGTTGGAGCAGGTACCCTGAAGAAGGGTGGAGTTTTCCTCTGAAGGTCCAGGGGTGCTGCAGATGGGCCTGGTCTTCCTCTGGCAATCCAGTGGAGAAGACAGCTGCTCCTCTGGGAATCCAGTGGAAAAAGGTTGCTGTGGTGTTCCAAACCTCAGAGTCTATCCAGGTAGGAATGCTTGGCTCCTCCTCCTGGGTGGAGCATCACCCAATGGCATAATGTCATTTTATCAGCCATGCAGGGACACTCAATGGCCCATTAACAGCAGATAATTAATAATTAATGGCCCATCCATTATCAGAGGATATCTGTTGGAGAAAGGATTGGTTGTGGAAGAGATAAACTGCCCAATGAACAGAAGATAACTGCCCCACCTCTGACAGATGGCAAACAGAACACATACTGATCTTGCAATCCAGGACCTGTCCTCACTGGCTGCCTCCATTCTCCAAAGTTCATGGTGTCCAGGGAGGCTGCAGCTGCCGGTGCCAGGAACAAATGAGACGGGTCCAGAAAGCTCCAGAATCCATTTCTGACCTCCAAAAGACAGGGCAAAGGCAGGGCTGTGGGGTTTTTATAGGGTATCCCAGGGGTGGAGTTCAGGTTTGGGTCAAGGGAGGAGTTCTTAGCAACACAAGAAGGGTGAGATCTAATTCCTGCCTCTTAGCAACAGGGGCGCTCCACACAGAATGTGTCCCCAAATCCTAAATTCCCCCTCAAACACCTGTGAAATGGTGGGACTTTAGATATCTTTGATCAATTTCATTCATTTAACTCTGTTTTGGCAGTTTTTAAGGGATGAAGATGAAGCAGAAGAAAATTAAGGCCAAACCAAAAGGAGAAGTAGACAGGTGTGTTCCCAAAATGGATCACACGGAATGTGGGTCACCAGGGCTGTGCCCAATGTGGTTCCTCCAGTGGGGAATGGAGCAGGAGCAGCGCACAAAGCTCTGCCCGCACTCGGGGCACTCGCAGGGCTTCCCTTACCGGTGCCTCCGTTGGTGTTGGTTCAAGGTAGAGCTCATGGAGAAGTGCTTCCCACACGGGACACTCGTAGGGCCTCTCTCCAGTATGGATGCGACGGTGCTTGACAAGGATGGAGTTGTGCTTGAATCCCTTTCCACAGTCAGGGCAGCGGAAGGGCCTCTCCTCTGTGTGAATCCGATAGTGCAGGAGGAGACTGGAGCTCGTCTTAAACCTCTTCCTGCATTTATCACACTCATAGGGCTTCTCCCCCGTGTGGATGTGCTGGTGTCTGATGAGGTGGGAGTTGCGTTGGAATCCCTTCCCACAGTCGGGGCATTGGAAGGGCCTCTCCTCTGTGTGACTCTGATAGTGCCGGACGAGATGGGAGCTGGTCACCAACCTGTTCCTGCATTTATCACACTCGTAGGGCCTCTCCCCAGTGTGAGTCCTCTGGTGCGTGATCAGGGTGGAGCTCTCGCTGAAGCTCTTCCCACACTCCCCACACGCGTAGGGCCGTTCCCCAGTGTGGGTCTTCTGGTGCCTGATCAGGTTGCAGTTCCTCCTGAAGCTCTTCCCACACTCCCTGCACGTGTGGGGCTTCTCCCTATCATGGAGCTGCTCGTGGAGCGCCAGCTCCGAGCTCTGGCTTGATCTTTGGCTGCCTTCCCGGCCCAGGCTGGCTCTTTCCCCCTCAGATCCCCCCCAGCTGCGTTTGCAGCCCCTCCTCGTGCGGCATCTCCGCGCCTTTTCCTCCCCGTTGCCTTCCTGCGCCGTGGAGCCGCTCAAAACGGCCTCTTCCATCAGGTTCTGCCGCGGGCATTTGTCCTCCCTGCTCTGCATGCTCAGCTCCTGCTCTGGGGGAGGAAGGACAAGGACAGGATGGGATTTGCCCCCGTGCCACAGGCAAGGGCAAGGAGATCCCCCCAGGGCTGTGCTGCAGCCGGGGCCGTGCTGGGCTGGCAGATGGAGCAGCACAGAGAGGAAAGGGGCACTGACTTCCTCCTCACCTGCATCAGTGTCCTGAGGCATCTTCCTCTTCCTCGCAGCCTCCCAGGGCTTGGCAATGGCAAATCCTGGTTTGGGGAAAACAAGGGATGAGCACCTTTGTAGGAGCGTCAGGGGGTAGGACGGTTGGGATGGACAGAGACGAGAGATCTCTGAAGCCAGGTCGTGGAACTTGCTGTTTATTGCAAAGGGCCTGGGTGCAGGGCCCTGCTTGGGGCTGCCAAGCACAGCTCGGAGCAGGCCTGAGAGAAGAGAGGGGCAGAGAGGACGAGAGGGTGAGAGAGTGAGAGGGGAAGAGCGTAAGAGAGTAAAAAAGGTAAGAGAGTAAAAAGGGTAAGAGAGCAAAAGGGTAAGAGAGTAAAAGCGTAAGAGAGTGAGGTTACCGTTACAATACAATAAATCTTCTTCTGTGTTGAATATTCTATTTCTCACAAACCAATCTAGCACAAGGTACAAATCCTATAGCATTTGCATACAGCCTGAAAGAATCATTACATCACCATGTAATAATTATAATGTGTTATATTTTAAATCTTAAAAAGTACTGTTTGGACGCCTTCTGCTGAGCTAGTAGGGTCTGCTCTGATCCCTGGACCTGTCTGCAAGAAGAGGGAATTGTTTCATCAGAAGGGGATTGCCTTCAGTCTGGCCACACCATTGTTTTCCATTTGTTCAATAACTAAGGTATCTAAAAGCTTGCTTTCATTCCAATCTTGCTAATAGTTTCTATATTCTCAAAATTTTTGCCAGACATTTATCATATTTATGAAACAGGAAAGCCTGTTTCACCAGCCCCAATACACATAGAGTTTCAAGGTCCCTCCGCCCAAGTCCATCTCTACAAGTCACCGGCCATCTGTGCTTCACAAAAATCTCCCAAACACCACGATTCAGCCCTAGAAAAGCGTCCCAGGAGTTCCCTGTCCCTGGTCCCTCCCCTGTGGTGTTCGGGGGTTCACCCTGTCCCAGCTGCTGGGGGTCACACTTGGATTGTGGGTCCCCCTTCTCCTCGGTGCCCGCCCTGCCCAGGCTGCTGGAAGTCCCAGCAATGCCAAAAGCTCCCCCCTCTTTGCTCCCCCCATTTCGGGATGCCGGGGCTCTTTGGGCTCCCGGGCTGCCTTCTCCGCTCCTTCTCTGCTCTGGGCTGCAGCGGCTCCAAGGAGTCCCCCCTGCCCCTCTCCAGGCTCTTGAGGCTCCCGCCAATGGCGGCGCTCCCCCCTCTCTGGGCTCCCCAATTTGGGCTCCTGGGGGACACCGGGCTCTGCTCCTCCAGGCTGCCTCTGCCGGCAGCCGCCACCGGCACCCCCCGATGTGCCCCCGAGGGGCCTTTTCCGCTCAGCCTTGGACTGCTTCATTCTCCAAACATCCCCCCAAAAAATCCCAACTGGGAGTGACTGGGAACATGCTGGAGGGAACTGGGCTACACTGGGACATACTGAGAGGGACTGGAACAAAAGTGAAGGGGGGAAAGAGAGCAACTGGAACCATGTGGAGCACAACTGGTTCATACTGCCAGGGACTGGAAGCACACTGGGCTCATCTTTGGATCATACTGGGACGGACTGGACTAATGCTGGGAGTATCTGAGAGTGACTGGGAACACACCCTGCACATCATCCCCCGTACTGGGCCTGACTGGGAGCAATTGGAAGCACGCTGGAGCAAATGGCATCATACTGGGACTGACTGGGCCGATCTAGGAAGCAACTGAAACCATGCTGGAGGCAGCTGGGACCATACTGGGAGAGACTGGAAGTAACTGGGATTATACTGGGACCACACTGGGAGGGCTGGCATGCAACTAGGATCAAGCTGGAGCTTACTGGGATCAAATTGGGGTTGAAAGGGAGCGACTGGGATCACACTTTGGGCTACTGGGAGCAGCTGAGAGAAACTGGGACCATGCTGCAAGCAAACTGGAGGAACTGGGAAGGACTGGATGCCTGCTGGAGGCATCATTGGGCATCACTTGGTGATCATACTGGGAGAACTAACACCTTACTGCAGCCACTGGCAGTGCCTGGAAATGACTACAGACATGCTGGGGGCAACTGGGATATACTGGGAGTGTCTGTAGCCATATTGGGGGGACTGGAACCACACTGGCAACAACTGGGACTATGCTGGGGAGAACTGGGACCACACTGCGGGTAACTGGGAGTGAGTGGGACCATACTGGGAGGGACTGGGATCATATGGGGAGTGACTGGGACTACAGCAGGGACAACTGGATTTAACTGTGACCATACTGGGAGTGTCTGTAACCATAGGGGAGTGATGGAAGCACACTGGGAACAGCTGGGCCCATGCTGGGAGCAACTGGGATCACACTGGGGGCACTGGCATCAGCGTGGGAGTGACTGGGAGCAACTGGGGTTCGACTGCAAGTGACTGGGATCATACTGGGAGTAGCTACACTCATACTGGGATTATACTGGTGTGAATGGAACCTGACTGGGGCTTACTGGGAGCCACTGGGCCCATGTTGGGAGGAAAATGTGACACACTGGGAGCAACTGGGAACAGCTGGAAGGTACTGCAACCATGCTGAGAGGACTGAGACTATAACTGGGATCATACTGGGAGCAACTGGGGCCACCCTTGAGCAACAGATAGAAACTGGGATTATGTTAGAGGAAACTGGGAGTAACTGGGAAAGACTGGGATCATGCTGAGTTAACTAAAACATACTGGGAGTGTCTCTAACCATACTGGGGGCACTGGAACCACACTGGGAACAGCTGGGATCATGCTGGGAGCAACTGGGACGATGCTTGGGAAAACTGAATCTACCCTGGAGGAAACTGGGCACAACTGGGACCCTGCTGGGAGGGACTGGGACTATTCTTGGGGAAAGTGCGATCATAATGGGAGGAACTGGGAGCATCTGGAATTTTGCTGGGAGCAACTGGGATCACAGTGAGAGCAGCTCAGTCCATACTGGGTTACCCTGGGATCTCATTGAGAGTGACTGGAATCATGCTGGGATTGACTGGGAGTAGCTGGTTTTGTGGATTTTGGGGGATTTGATTGGCATTTTGAGGGGGAGTTTTTCTGGGGCTTTTTGGGGTTTATTGAATTTTTTGTGGCTTTTTTTAAATTTTGGGGGTTTTACTGGGATTTTGTTGGGGGTTTTGGGGATTCTCAGAAATTCTGGGGGTTTTATTGGGATTTTTAGGAGATTTGGGGGCATTTTATTGGAACTGTTGTGGCATTTGGCAGGATTCATTAGGGACTTGGGGTTCTTTGTGGTATTTCAGGAGTTTTGTGTGGTTGAGTGTTGCTAGGATTTCTTTGGATCTTGGGGGAGATTTTGTGGGACTTTTTATGGTTTTGGGGACATTTTTGGGGGATTTGCAGAGTTTAATCAGGATTTTTGGGGTGATTGGGATTTCAAGAGATTTTGTGGGCTTTTATAAGGATTCTAGGGTGTTGTAATGGGATTTTGAGAGACTAAATTGGGTTTTAGTGTGTTTTATTGGGACTTCCAGGGTTTTTAAGGAGATTTTGGTGCCTCTCAGCCCTTCCCCACACTCAGGGAATGCCCCACAGCCTCCCTAAAATTACACTAAAACCCCACAAAAATACAAGAAAACCTCAAAACCCCCAGAGAATCCCACCAAATCCCAAAGGAACTCACCAGAATTTTAAAAAAACTCCCAAAAATTTCAATAAATCCCCCCCCCCAAAAAAAACCCACAACCCCAACAAAACACCCAAAATCCTGTGAAAAATGCACGTATTTTATGATTGGCTTTTCGCAAATATTAAAATGAATATTATATGTGTTGTGTTAGAAAGCAATGCTGTATTAATTTTCTTAAGTACTGTGCTAAATATAGTTTTAGGTTATAAAAATTGTTAAAATAGAAACTATGCTATCTAAGACACTTTGTTTAACAGAAAGGGCTTGCAGCGAGATAGCAGCCACAGGACACCAAAATCTTTCAGAGAAAAAGAATTTATTGCCTTCTTATCAGAAGAAACAAACTTCTTCCTGCCTTGAAGGCGCTGTTAGGATTAGAGGGGAGAAGCTGATGAAGACCAGACGGAATCCTGTATTTGAATGGAATTTATGCATCCTGTATGAAGTGTCTGAATATGCAACAGGCTGTTGTTCTTAAGGATTAATCCATTCTTAGCGGGGGTCCTTTTTCGGGCTCGTGATGCTCAGAAAAAGGTACCCAGACGTCTGTAACTCTTTTATTTTTATTGTCTCATATTGTCCTAATTTCCTAATTCAATTTGTCCAAATTGTTATTACTCTAATTGTGTTACTATTCTTTTTAACTATTTTATTACTATTAAACTTTTTAAAATTTTAAAAACAAGTGATTGGCGTTTTTCACAATTTTGGTAGCAGAGGATGGTTGCTAACACCTCGCTGCCGGTGTTTTAGGAGAGTCAGAGTAGGGAAGGCGCACCCTGCCCTATTTGGCAGCCTGGCTCTGTTTCCCCTGAAGTGACCGACAGACGCAGGTTACGATCTGTGGACAAAAGGAGGCAAAAAAACAAAGAGAAGGGAAAAATGCTCCCTACAACCGTGGCAATTGGCCCCCTCAGAGTAGCAGTGCGCATGAAGAACCTGGGAAGGAAAAAGGATTTGTAAGTATTTCTCAGGGGGCCAGATATGGGAGGATGAATGTGTGTGAATGAGAGGCGGGCTGGTTGTCCCAGACCTGCACAGTGAGTGACGAGTCTCCCATGCTGCATTTTTGTCTTTTCGTGAGAAAAGCGGCCAGTAAAGAGATGAAGCGAGTGATAAGAGAGTGAAAGAATCCCCGGGGTAACTGGGACTGGGTCTCAGGGAGGGGTTGGACCCTTCGGAGGTAGGGAGCAAGGTTTCCTAGCCCAATCCACTAGGAAATGGGACAGGAGGGGCCCGTAAAATTTGCTGGGTTGAGGGATTTATATTCCAAGAGCATCCAAGAGCAGGGCTGAGCAGAATTCTGTTGGAGTGAGGATATGCCCAAGAACACTCAGAGTGGGACAACACAGCCAGATTAGGAGATGAAAATTTTGCCCAACAGCATCCGGGGTTGGACAACACAGCCGGATTGAGGGATAAAAAATTGCCCAAGAACATCCAGGGTTGGACAACACAGCAAAACAAATTAAATGCCCAAGAGCATCTGTAATTGTACCACACCGCTGGGTTGAGGGACAGAAAATGCCCAAGAGCATCTGGGCTTGAACAACACAGCTGGATTGAGGGAAAAATACCCAACAGCATCTGGGGTTGGACAACACGGCAGGATTGAGAGAAAACTTGCCCAAGAGCATTTGGGGTTGGATAACACAGTTGGGTTGAGGGATATCCAATAGCACGGGGACTCGCCAGTAACACCTAAACTTGTAATAGGTGATGTGAAAGTAAAAGGTACCTTATTGTTGTTTTGTGGTGTGTGAGAGTGAGACCCACACAAAGTCAGCCTCAACTTCCCGGGCAGGTGGGAAGGGGGAGGCAGTGGAAAGAGGAGTGAGTGACCTGCACACCAGGCTGTAGCTCCCAGGTGGGTGGGGGCTTCTGGGCCGAAGAGGAGTGAGTGACCTACGCACCAAGCTGGCGTTCCCTGGGTGTGTGAGGGGCCGTAGCTGAAGAGTGTAACAGACACACAGACAGCCTCACAGGTGAACGGGCACCAGAGGCAGCCAGAGTCAGGCCCTTCTCGGGGGCCTGATGACACTGAGACCTGGAGGTAAACACCAAAGCGAAAGAGGGGGCCACAAGGACCTGTGATTTTCTAGCAATAAGGATCCACTTTGTGTCTTGAGAGTATGAAAGAATGTGTGAAAGTGACCGAGAAATAAAAGTGAGTGAATGTAGACGAATAAATGTATAGGTAATGTCGATTGTGCATTTTAAGCCTTACCATATCTCCTTGGAGGGAGGTGGATCGTATTGAAAAGCAGTGTGAGAAAAAAAGATTTTTAGGTGTAACTAGTTGAAAGAAAAGTGGTATTTAAGTTGTTAGTAAAAAGTGAAAAACAGAAGCAGGGGACGAATAGATAGAATATTGAAAAATGAGACAGAAATCCAGTAAGGTGGATACAGGAAAGAAAAGCAGGAGAAAAAAATTACCAAGAGAAATACCCCAAGATAGCAGCACTTTGGGAGTTATGTTAACAAACAGAAATACAACTCCTTGCAAAATACAAGGTATGCAGAAGTTGATGAGAAAAAACATGCAAACTTGTGAATTATATACTTAAAAAGAGCATTAGAAAATTTAACACTAAAGAAAGGAGTTATATATTGATTCAAGGTACGCCTTTAGAGTAGCACATACCTTAAGAAAAATTTAAAAAGGGAGATTACCTAATTAAAGAAGAAAAAGATTAGTACATGAGAAACTTATTTTCGAGGTTTTAGAGGCATTAAAATTACCTAACAGAGATAGGAATAATACATATTTAAAGACACCAAAAGGTAAAAACCCAGAAATAAGAAAAAACAATTGGCAGATCAAGAAGCTAAAGATGCAGCAGAAAATAGAGCTGAAAGAGTTAATATTAACTCCAAATGAAGGAAAATTGGAAATTCCAAAATTTAGAGAAGCAAAAAAAAGGGAATTAAATAAAGATAGGTGGCAAACAAAATAAATCGCGGAAATAGAAACATCTTGATGGAAGACAATTAGAGAATAAAACCCTTACTAAAGAATAGCAGAGGACATGTATCAAAAAGTCCAGTGGGATACTCAGGCTTTGTGTAATCATTTTTTTTTAAAGAACTATGGGTGCACTGCGACTTTAAGAGTAGAAAAACAAGTACCTGAAATATGTATTATTTGCCAAAAGATAAATAAAAGGGTGATGAGAAAAACAGTATGAGAAGGTCGCGAGTTAGCTCGTCGACCATTTCAAAGCATCCAAGCAGAAGTTTAGATTTAAGTTAAGTTAAGCTCTGGATTTATTTGTAAAAAACGATTAATCCAGAAGAAAAAAAGTATACCACATGCTGGGGAGGGGGGAGGCTGTAAGAAAATAACATTTTTGAAAGGCAATAAAAACAAAACGGGGAAAGTATAAAGCTGAGAACAAATTACCTCATCCATTCCCGTTCGTTCCCCCACTCGTTCGCACCAGCCCTCCCAGCCCCTGTGCCGGCTCCAGCACAGTCCGTGTGTCCCAGTCCCGGCCGCCTGGCCCGCGGCCGCTCCGCAGTTCGTGCCGGGGGTGGGGTCTGTCCTGCCCTGTGCACCGTGGTTACCGCGCTGACCGCACCGAGAGTCCCGTCTGTCCCATCCCCGGCTGTCCTGGCTCTGTCGGCTCCCGCCGCTGCAGCCGGGATCAGTCCCGGCTTTGTCTAGGCCAGATCAGCCGCCATCAGCCATGTGGGGGCGATCCACGCTCCAGCTCGGTCTGCACCGCAACAGCCCCTCGGGCGATCGCGGCTGCAAGCCCCGCCTTTGGAGCCCCCAGACCCTGAGCTGGGCCGATCCCCTCGGGCCGTCCCGGCTGCAGACCCCGCCTTTGGAGCCCCCAGACCCTGAGCTGGGCCGAGTCTCCCCGTCCTGCCCTGAGCTCCGTTCCCTTGGTAACCACAGCTCCGGCTGCTCAGGGGAACTCTAAAAGAATCACTTTATCGAAACACTAAAAGTTCAGTTAAAAGAAAGCCCTCTCCTGATTCTTCCTAAAAATACGGGAGAATGGCTACAGAAGGTAAAAATCCAAAAAGGATGAGATAAAGAGATTGGTCTATTTCCATTACGAAAGGTTCTCATAAGAGCAGACGGATCAGAGGTTGTAAATGCTCCTTTGACTTCGTCTGAGGTCTGAAATTTTAAGAAATAAATGAAAAAGATATTTAGAAGATCCCATAAGCATAGCTGAACAATTAGAGGAATTTTTAGGTCCAAACATTTATACTTGAGGAAAGATGCAGTTGGTAATGAAAATAATATTTTTCTCAAGAAGAAAGGCAATCAATCAGAGCAACTGAAATAAAAACTTAGGAAAAAGATAATCCGTGGGGACCCCCAGAGAAGACAAAATGCCAACTGTACCTCCTGAGTGGGGTTAAAATAATGAAGAGGGGAGTAAACACATGAATAGTTATCGTAATTACATAACCAAGAGAATAAATAAGACAGCATATCAAAGGTGAAATGCGAAAACAAAAGATTTTTGAGAGACAGCTTTTAGAGGGGAAAGAAGAAACTCCAACTAAATAGATAAACAAACTTGAGAGAAAAAGGGAAATGGTCATAAGTAAGCGAAAGATCTGAAAATCTTTCCTAAATGAGCACATAAAAAAAATTAAAAACTCATAAGCTCTAATTTTTCAGGGGGGGACCAAATACCATCAGGAGCCTGTGATAACTTTAAAAGTGAGTCCCCAAGAAAGGAATTGGAATTTGTAATGGACACAGGGGCAGAGAGAACCTGCCTGTTAAATGTTCCAAAAGGTTATAGTGTGAACAAACATATAGAGAAAGTAACAAGAGCAAAAAGAGAAAGTTTTACATTTCTAATCATTAAAGATGTAGTAATTGAGAGAAGAAACTAAAATTTAGATGGGAGATGTGTTATTAGTCCCAGGGGCAGGTAGCAATTTATTAGGAAGAGTCTTACAAGTGCAATTAAGAATAAGAGTTATATCAGAGAAAAGGAAAATGACAGCTAGAGTTTTGAAATTAAGCCAAGAAGATGAGAAAAAAAATCAACAAAGAAGTTTGGGCTGGAGAAAGAAATAAGGGAAGATTAAATATCGACCCCATTAGGATTACAATTGAGAGAGAAGAGAGAAGTAGAGAAGTAATTGAGAAACTCTGAGATGTTAGAATGTGAAGTGATGACATCTTAGTGCTAGAAGAGAGCAGAAGTGTGAATGAAAGTTTTTGCATGAAAGGCAGAGAAGTATCTTAACACAAGGCTGTTAGGAGGTTATTCAATGCCACACTGGGGTCCAGAAAGGCCTTAGCAGAACGGGCCCTCCTTGAAGAGAGAAGAGGATAAGTTGCCTAGAGAAAGAAAAAAATGTCAGGAGCACCTGGGGACGCCAGGTTTGGAGTTGTCAAGGTTGGGAGGTGTCTGAGCGCTCCCTAGAGCGGCGGGGTCTCGGGGGCTGCGGCAGGGACCGATCCATGGAGGTGCCCCGGGCGGTGCTGCAGCAGAGGACACAGGTTTGCGGCCAGGAGCGGGCTGGCTCCGGGGCGGAACTGCCGGGGGGGCTCCCAGACTGTCGGGGTCCCGATGGCAGCGTCGGCCCGGGAAGGGGCCGAGAGAGAGAAGGAAAGAGAAACGGAGAGAAGAGAGAGAGGGTAAAAGAGACCCAGGGCAGCCCCCAGGGTCCCCATGCCCGGGACTGCTCTCCCCTGCTCCGGCCCTGCAGCCAAGAGGCAGCACCGGGGGAAGGCCAAGAACAGCACTGATAGCAAGGCCGTGAAGAGAGGGGGAGGGGGACTAGCACTAAAAGATAAAATCAAAGCAGAGATTGCTGACTCTCCAAACCTCACAAAGCGGTTTGTTTTTCTTAAGTAAGAAGTTTTTTGATTTTTTTTTCTTTTGTGTGTTTTGTTTACTGTTAACGAGAAGGTTTTTTTTCCTGAAGAAGAAGAGGTGGCTGTAGAAAAAGCTTTTAGCTAAACCCAGAAAGTTTAGAAAGAAAGCGATTAGTAAGAGTTAATGCAGTATTATCTTTCTTTTATTACTATGCTATTAAGAAATCCTTTCCAGGTACTACTGAAGCAACAATCAGAATCACAGAAAGAAGGTGAATTCATGCCAGCAGAATCAAAGGACTTGTGAAGGTGCCTGAAGAATAGACTATCACATTTAAACCGAGTGATACTGAACTGACTTTCCAATGGGGACTGAGTGGTAATAGTTTGGGAAAACCCAAATGATCCGAGAAATGTACAAAGAATAACACTGAATTAAGAAATAAGATAACGCTTATATCACTGGTTTCGAGCACTGCCTGAATAAAACATCTCCTTGGGGGAGGAATACTTCAGATAGAAAGATCAAGACTGTTTTTTTTTGTATTCTGACCTTAGCCTGGTACAAGGGAGAAAGGGAATTGCCATTTCCATTAGTAAACTTTATTTGATTCATTCCAATACTGGACATGCTAGCTGGGTTATAAGTAAATGCTTAAATTGTGAGAGTAATTAGTATTGTAGTTGACAAAATTGATGCTCTTATTGCAAGAAAGTGTTAAAGTAATAACTTAGTTTTGTGGATGGGAATAATTAGTGCCTGTTGAATGAGAGATACCTGAGGAAGGGTAAGAGACCACAGTTAAAAGGTGTCAAAATCAATTTGCCTAGAAATTAGTTAAGAGAAAGTAACAAGAAAATAGAGGGCAAGACCAGACTGGCCTCTGTATTCGCCACCGAGAAGATCAAATAAACCTGCTGTGGGTTGCAACCTCACAGGCATGGGAGGTGGGAGTATAAGCCGTACTGGACCTCTGTTATTCCTGTTTCTGGCACTCATTTGTTGTCTTTTCCCTTTCAGGACACCAGCAAGATTGTGTCACAAATGCTACAGAAAGTATCACACAGAAAGAAACCAAAGTTCCTCCTTTATTACACACACCTATGTCAACAGCCACTGTTATAACCCGTCCAAATTAAGAACCTGTAGGCAAAACAGAGTAAATTATTAGATTACAAAAAACTTAAGAAAAAGAGGTAATAGATTTGGAATTGAATGTCCAAAAGGAGAGAGATGGATTTGTTTAAAATTTAATCTTGAAGATACAGTTCAAGATTTAGTAAAAAAACAAATAATAAATGAAAAGCTAAAACCAGCACAGCAATCTAATTCTGTATTGACTCCAAATTATCTGTTGAATCGTATTACAAGACTCCAAGCAGTTACAGAAATGATAGCAAATAAGGCTGCCCAAGCATTAGAGTTAATACTAAGTCAGCTAAGCCAAAAAATAACTGTAGGGTATTAGAATAGGATGGCTTTAGACTATTTATTGACCAAAGAAGGGGATGTTTGTGGAAAGTTCAAGATATCAGATTGTTGAAAATTGAGGACCACAGGAAAGTCATTCTAGCAAAAGCAAAAGAAATGAAAGAAGAAAAATATATATGCATATAATAACTCAAGTACCAGTCCAAAAATCAGAAGACAATGCTAAAATCTAGCTAGTGGGGTAATGCATTAGAACAAATTAAGATCTTCCATTTTGTGTTACAACTGTTTTTATATTTCTTACTTGTGTAATCCCCTGTTTTATTTGCCAGCAGAGTCCAAAAGATGCAAGTGGATTAAAAAAAAAAAAATTTTGCTCAAGGCAACTTCCCTGGGAAGGGGAGACAAAGCTGGGTCACAGCTACGTGCTACCAGCACTGTGAAAAAGCCACATTATATGACTGGCTTTTCGCATATATGAAAATAAAACATTGGTCTGTTCTGTTTCAGTCTCTATGCAATATTGCATAGGGAAATGTAAGATAACAACAATCAGAAATCAATCAGATTATGCACATAACCAATGACACATCTGCAATCATACCGTTATCAGTCACTACAACACTGAACTGTCATCCCAGAGTCTGCGACAGCTGATGAACCTTAAAACAACAGAGAGCTGGAGAACTCATGTCTGGATTCATGTTTCTCCAAACTCCCTTTGAAATCAGGCTCAGCTATCATACACGGTCAAATTGCCAAGAGAAAGGACTTGAATACTTTTTGATGCAGAAAACATCTGGGCTGATTGTCAATCATTCCATTCAAGTAGAGCTAGAACTTGGCCAGAGTTCGAACTCTAATTGATGGACATCAATTAATACATTTTAAAACAAGACTCTTAAAAACAGCAAGTATGAATAGGAAACATTAGGATTAAAGATCAATCAAACCATTAAATAATTGAATCCCTCCAAAACTTCTGTCAGGACAGAAATTCTTCAAACACAGCAAATCTCTTGAATTCTCGGCTGAAGTACTCTATAATAACTGAAGAAATAATAACTGAAGAAAACCAGAAAACTGGCAATCTGGATTTAAAGGAAACCTAAAAAACATGAGTAGTTAAAAAAGAAAAAGACAAGATTCTGAAGAGACACGTGTCTTGTAGATGATCACACAAAGACACAGTGAAACACATGAAAGCTGGCTGTAAATATTACAACACCTTGATAATAATTCTTATAATAAATTCTGAGAATTCTCACAATATAATCAACTTATCAACAGGAAATGTTTGAAGGGGTTATTTTACAACTTTTTTTAAATATTCATATAGCATTAATAACAATCCTTATTTATCAGTATCACCTATAAAATCCAAAAATAACAAAGGTTACAAACTCAATACCAACAAAATTCTGAATCATTGGAGAATCAGCTGGTGACCCCACAGATAGGATCTGATTGATATTTCTCAAATGCTCTGTCTTCAGAGACATTTCATGTAATTGAATCATTACTAATAATTCTGTCTTTCTATGGTGGTTTCCCTCCCTGAGAGGTATTTTGCACAATAGAAGATTTCCATTTATATCATATTTGGAATACCACTGATTTGCACTGGTTTCCCCTTTTTACTGTATCTTGGGCAAAAGCCTGCGTGCTTTCTCACTTTCCTCTGATTTTGGACAGCTTTTTCACATGTCCATCTTTTGCATCTGAAGCCTGATCATCTGGTAAATGCTGTTTCCGTCACTTCTGTGGGACCGGGCTGTTGAGGAGTTCGGTGCGCCTCACACAACATGCGCTGCAGCCGCGAAAAATCTCCAGCTTGAGATTTTGATGGAGGCTGAAACTGTGCTGGCTGCCGGGGCTGGCTGCGTGCCCGCTGCCGTGGGACCGGAGCAGGGCCGGTCCCTCGGGCACCCTCTGCACCCAGACCGCGCCCGGTCTCTGCCGGTGCCCTCACGGGAGAGCGGATGCCCCCGCCCCGAGCGCGCCTCCCCTGCGCTTCTCTCGGCGCAGGCGCGGTCTGGGGAACGCCCCCTGTGCCCGTGACGGACACCGGCGCTGCCCCGGTCCCGTTCTCGCTCCGGTCCCCGCTCGGCCGCGCCCGTGCCGCGTCTGCGCACTGGGGAAAAACCCGCCCCGCTCCGGCTGCCGGGTTTGTGCGTCATCACCGGGCGCCTGCCGCGCTCCGTGGCGGTGGCAGGGACGCTGCAGCCGTCCCGTCCCGTCCGCCTCAGTCCCGCCCGGCGCGGCTGCGGCGGCCCGTGCGCGTTCCCCGGGTGCCGCTGCCCGCCGCCATCGCAGTCGTGCGGGTTCTGCCCTTCGCGCGCGGCTTTGGCACCCCCTGTGTGAAACCGCCGCCGCCGCCGCCGCCGCCAGCCCCGCGCCTCCCGCTCCCGCGCTCCGCCCGGCCCGGCCCCGCTCGGCGCTGCCCCCTCAGCCGCCGGCCGTGCCCTGCACGCTGCCGACCGCCCGCTGCTGCGATCGCGGGCACCGCCGTGCGCGCTATCGCCTCCGCCGCTGCTGTGCCTGCGACTGCCCCGCTGCCCCCGTGGGCCCCCGCCGGCCTCCGCAGCCCCCAAGGCCGCCTCTGCGGCCCCCCCCGGGCTGCTCCCGGCCGGCGCCGCCGTGGCACGGGTTCGCCAGTCGCCGAGAAGCGGCTCTGCCCCGGGCTCCCCGACCCCCTCCGCCCTCCTCCCCCTGAGAGTTCTGGGCGTTCTCGGGACCCATGGGACCCTGGGCACTCTGGAGATTATGCCAATTCCTCCCACACCTGTTTGCTAGGGATTGCTTTTGCCCCTCCCTGGTCGGTAAGGGCAACTACCGCCTGCTGATGGCAGGATGACTTCCCCCATCCTCGAGAGAATACTGCTGCCTGCTGATAGCTGGCAGCTCCCGCGGAATTCCACGAAATTGCCTCTAACATTACCCTTGCTGGGGATAAAAGCTTCAAGGCCGTTTTATCTTTTTTCAGAGATTTTCACAGGGTGTGGGGCTGCCACGCCCTGTAGGGCTAACAAGATGCTGGGTTGTTCCTGGGAGCATGTCCCCCCCATGTTCTCAATTTTAACCTTTCCTACCAAAGGCTGAATCATCTGCAAGGTCAGTCCGGAGTTTGCCCTGGTCACTGTCCAGCAGCTCGCAGGTGAGGGTTTCCAGGCGTGCTTCTGGTCCTCCTCTTTCCGGGTCAAGGTTGAAATGAATCTTCTCAGCAGAGGTCGAGATGTTCTTTCTGGATTTTTCCCTTGAGAGTGCCTGTTTTCTTTCCTTCTCGGGCTGGGTTTCAGTGGATGATGGCTGTGGTGTGGCTGCTTGCCAAGAGCCCACCTGGGTGCCCTCTTGGAGCCCACCAGGGACGCCAATGTCTCAGGGTCTCTTGCTGCTCAGAGTGACCCCAAGAAAAGTTCAAAGTCTCTTTTGCCAGCCCAGCACTTGAAGAAGGAGTCAGGGCTCTTTATTTCTCAGCCTCAAGGTTGTTTATTTTATCTTATCTATAAAAAATTTTCTCCTGCCCTGCCGAGGTCAGCTCAGCAGGACAGTCTGAGGCACTCTGCCTGCCCCCGGGGCGGTGTTATGTCTTTATACTAAAAACTACGTGTACAATATTTACAATTACTTTCCAATACCCATCACCTATGTTAGACAGTGAGCTTCTACTGTAAACCAATCAGTAAGTGCCAACATCACAGCAGAAGATGGAGGCCAAGAAGAAGAAGGAGAAAGGCTGGACACACCCAGTTCCCTCCATCTTGCCTCCTGAACCCCCATACCAAAAACCCCAAAATCTACTTTTCCACCCCGTGATAACTTCACTAATATTCTACCTAAACTGTTGTGGCCTGCTGATCTTCATATAAGGTTGGTAATTTGCTCCACGGGTCATAATCAAATGCACTGGTGTTTTGGCCAGGGCTTCTGAGCCCTCTGGCATGGGTCCTGGCCATCCTGGACTGCCAGAGGGATGTTCTGGGTTCCCACAGGTCTCTTCATAGGTCTTCTACAGGTTGGTTTTTGTTTCCTCTCCTTCTGCTTGTGCTGGGAAAAACCCCCTGCTGGGACATCTCTGCACCCTGGCATCCTGGGCATCTGCATAGGGATGGGCAATGTAACAAAGGACTGGCTGGAGGCCTTTGGAAATGGGAATTTATGGACAGGTGGGAATGCTCAATCTGACTGCACTGGGCCCTCATGCAGGACAGAGCTCTTGATCTCCTTCCTGCTTGGCAGGGTTCCGTTTCCTGGTAGTGTGGACAAGGACTGGCACTCACCTGCACAGAAAGGCTTCTGACTTTTGTCCCTGTAGCTAATCCCAGGGTGAGATTCCTCCTTTAGTGCTCAAAGAAAGGAAAGGAAATCCCAGAAGGGATGTGCTGTGTCTTTGAAACCATTACCAACTGTGAGGAACACCCCTGCTAGAGTAGAACATGTCCCTGGTCAAAGGAGGTCACCCCTCTGACCAAACTGATCCCAGCCCAAAGGCCAGGCCTTCTGCTGGGCTCTGGAAGGGGTTCTGCAGGCAACATGCTCAGGGGAGAGATCTCCACTGGCCTCACTTCTCCCAGGGATAACACATCCCATCCCATCCCAAGGGTTCCCAGGATGGCCACAGACACAAGCAATGGGATCCAGCACACTTAGCTCTGTGAATAGCGCTTCTACACCTTTCTGAGCCAGACAGCCAGCAGCCACAGACACTGGACATCAGGTGCACATGAAAATAAAATCAAAGACAGGATATTTAACAAGGACCTTTCCCCAAGGAACTCCAGGACTGCACTGAGCAGGTTCTGGGGCAGAACACATCCCACAGCTGGCCCAGGAGCCCCACAGCAGTGCTGGGGGTTTCCTGACCCTCGGGCCCACTGAGGCTCTCCTGGGCCAGGGAGCTGCCTCAGCTGCCACAGCACTCAGGCACCACACAGGTGCCTCAGTCCCACCAGAGCACAGCCACCCACGAGAGGGTGAGACGACTCTGCCTCACACCAGGAGTGGAGAGGAACCTCCCAGGCCCCTTCACTGTCCCTTGGCACATTCATTTCAGCCTGACCCTCAAAGCCCTGCTCAGCAATATCACCTGCTAGAGTAGGATGTGTCTCTGGTCAAAGGAGGTCACCCCTCTGACCAAACTGATCCCAGCCCAAAGGCCAGGCCTTCTGCTGGGCTCTGGAAGGGGTTCTGCAGGCAAAGTGCTCAGGGGAGAGATCTCCATTGGCCTCACTTCTCTCAGGGATAACACATCCCATCCAAGGTTCCCAAGGATGGGCACAGGCAAGAGCCATGGGATCCATGAGTCCACACTTACTTATGAACACAAATTGGCCTCCTTGGTCATGCTGCCATGAACTCCCTTTTTTTGTGGCCATTAGGTTCACCTGAAAAGAAAAGGAAAAATGAACAAGCGGAAGCTTCACTACCATATTTCCCCTTAGGTTTTAAAAAATGCATTTAAGAGCTTTTTTGTGACACATGGATCCCTCAAAATATACTACTCAAACCTCTGATCTACTCAGGGTTTTTTAATTTACTGATTTTCCCTTCCATCACTGTCCAAACAGAATACAGCTCTTTCCAAGATATTCAGTCCTTGCTTGTGGCCGCCCGTATCATTTTCTCTACGTTCACTCTGCAATGCAAGGGAAAAGAGGGGCAAAATCTCTGTGGTGAGCAACATCTCAGCACTAGAGAAGATAAGGCAGTTGATAAGATGTTCTGTTGCACTCCCAGCTGGTCCCTAACCCATCTTGTCTGCCCTGGAGCTCTGAGAATTCTCACAGACACACACTTCATCTTCCTTGGTAAAAATTAAGACCTTCTGCTTTTGCAGAGTGCAGAACCTGGTGTTCAATCCCAGACATATTTTCCTCAGAGGCAAGGGACCATTTTCCATTCCTTCAGACTCAAATCCTGACTAGCTATGAAGAAATCTATGGTGAAAGGACAAGTGACCTTGGCTGGAGTCGACGCAGGAGGTGTCCCGACCATAGAGTAATTGCCACTGATTCCATGATGCAGAACGCATGAAAGACACTTTATTATTTGTGTACAGTATTAAGAAATATACAGTTCATATAGGAACAGTAGTGGACCTAAGACCTGATTGGTCTTAAGGTGAAAACCTCTCACACTATTGATGCACTATGAATAGTACACTCTAGCAAACCATTTTTATAAACAATGGTTATAGAAAGAGAGATAATAATTGTCTGATTCTTTTTTTCTAGGATTGTTAGGTTCAGTTTGTGAGAAATTGTCTCTGTTCATTCTTTGACTGAACTGAGAATATTTACAGGCTGGCTGCCAAATGTCCATCAAACTTCTCTCACTTCCCCTCCTCAACTGGACAGGAGGAAAAAATAAAACTGAAGAGCTCACATAAAGCCTGGGACATCCCTCTGCAGCTGCCACCATGGGCAAACCAGACTCGACTTGGGGTCAATTGCTTTGCCTTCTCAGCAATTCCCAATAGAGCAGCAAGCCGGGTAACAAAGACAAAACTGAAAGCACCTCACTCCCACGCTCCCCTCTCCTGGCTGTGAACACACCTGGTGCGGGTGGCTGGGGCAGCTGCAGTGCCTGATGCAAGCCGAGCTCCAGGTGGGAGCCTGAGACAAGAGCTCATGAACTGCCAACAGAGCCCAACAAAGGGCACCAAGAGTGGTGGCACCGCTGGGGAAGGGGCACTGAGAGACCCAGCAGGAGCTGAGGGCCCAGGAGGAAGAGCCAGACTCGCGCCTTGGGCATGCAGACTGAGGGGATAAAACTGAAGGGCTTGGAGGAACAGCTCAGGCTGTTCCTGTGTCACTGCACTGGGATTAAATGGCTTTATGGAATCAGACAGCTGAGACTGCTCTGGTAAACCTGGGCTGGAACCAGGGAGGACACAGGGGCTGGGTGTGGGGAGTCACGCAGGGCCCATTGGGGCACTGCAGCCACTGCTGTGAAGGGGCTCTTCCCAACACTGAACACCTCTGGTGGCTGGAGTGTGATGGCCAGAGAGCCTTGGGAAGGGTGAGACTGGGAAGTTTCCTAAATATCCTCTTCTGCACAGCTGGCTGCAGAAAGCAGGGCCCTGCTGACCCTTCCAACAAAGCTGCCTGTCCCTTCTGAGCACATCCATCAGAGCAGCAGGGACGAGGTGAAGGCAGAAACAGGGTCTGCTCAGGAGTGAGGAAAGGTCTGCTCAGGGCACAGCTCGCTGCTGTGCTCTGCTCTCACTCTTCCTTGTACTCCATTTCCCTGGGCTGTCTGCTCCTTGGGACTTTCTGTTTTCTTTGGCCACATTCCAGAGAAGGAGGACCTGGACTGAATTAAGGAAGCCCTTGCCAAAAGCTGCTGCATGTCCAGAAAGCTTTCCTGGTGTTCAAGGAGAGGATAGACCCAGGTGAGGAAAAGAGGGGAGGATGAGAAATAGAGAAATGCCAGCAGGGACCCAAGAGAAGTCACAGCCCCAGGGCCCATGGCTGTCCCACGGGTCTAACTGAAGGGATCAGACAGGAAATGCCAGGGATGATTTCCCAGGAATGAACCCTGCTCCATCTCCTCCCACTACATTTTGCTGTTTTGCTCTGGTCTGAAAGGAGGGAAAGCATATAAATGGCAAAAAATGCTCAGAGTTTGAGGAGTTTTCTCCTAAAGCAGAGCAATAGCGTGATGGCTTCTCAAACAGGAACAATGAGTAGATGATGTGCACGTGGAGCTGTCCTGGATGTGCCTCTGCCATTGATCACTGATGAGCACAGACATTAGCTCAGATCACCGCTCATGGAAAGATGGTTGTGCTTCCAGGGATGGGTCAGCCCACTTCTCACAGACAGAGACACATTGTCCTCTCTGTCTCTCATATTTGGAAGGAGCCCTGACAACTGCTTTAGACAGGAGAATTATTTTAGGCAGGGCCAGAGCTGCAATCCTGAGCCAAAGTGGAAGCTTTGAGGTGGAAAAAGAAAATGAAGGAGGAAAGACAGAAGAGGAGAGGATAAAGGAAAAGAAAATGAGGCGCTGCAGGGAGAGAGGAGAAAGGTAAACAAACAAAACCAACAACAACAAAAAAACCAAGCCAAAAGAAAACAAAAAAACTCACAAAAAGCTCTCTCTTCTGCATTGTCAGTGATGTCTCTTGCCCAGAGACCAACAGAGTCTGGTCTGCCAACAGAGGCCCAATAAATTAGACATTTTGAGTTATGCATTGAGTCTAATACAACATTAATACCAGCATCTGAGTTAAATCCAGGAGCATTGTATGAGTGGTGGTGAAATCTCATTATGCTTTTTCTGGGGTGCTAAGGTGAGCTATTGTTTTAATATTTATATTTTATATTTTTAAGTTGTACTCACTCCATGAAGTAGTTATTTATTATATATTCAGACTACAAATATTTCCTGATCCCCCAAGATCAAAGAAACAAACATTTGGCCATAATGTATTTATGGCATCCAGGCTGGGCCTAATCAACATGGTACTTACTTTTTACTTTTCTCCCATTTAATGTGTAGCAAGAGTCATGGCAACAATTTTTGCTATTGATCAAAAATAACATTAAATAAATAAATAAGGCCTGAATTGGCAATTTTTTTCTCTATGCAGGAATGAATTAGGAACTGGATTAGTGTCTGTAGACTGAGGGCAGGAAGGGACAATCGACTTTGAATGGGAAGTCTATGAAATATTAACTTTGTGGTCTCCCTCCAACCCTTCCTGACTGGTCCCCCACCCTCTGCAGCACAGCTGGGCCTTGATGAGACAAAGACACTGAAAGCCCTGGGGGGCAGCAGGGCTCCCTCAGGCCTCAGCAAAGGCCAGTGAAGGCCCCAGGATGGTCCAGGGAGCTTTTCCCACTCAATCCCCTCTGGCAGAACTGGACTCAGCACTTGAGGGCCCTCAGCAGTGCCCAGCCCAGGGACGGTCACTGCCTGGGAAGCCTTGAGAGGAGGGGGTGTCACTGCTGTGCATGGCCAACAGTGATTGCACTGGCCTTGCCCACAGGGGCGGCTGCAGACTGTGCAGATTGCTCTGCTGCAGACAGCTCTGTTTGGGCAGGGTCACACTTCTGTTGTTGCAGACACTGATATTCTTTAGGAAATCCCACCAGGACTGAAGAACAGCTGGAGGAGGATTGCCACCCCAGTTACCCCAGGGCAGTGGTTCCTGAGTGTCACAGCCCCCTGTGGCTGGGCAGGTGTGGTGTCAATGTGCTGGGCAGGGATCAGCCCTTCCCCTGGCTGGGCCCCTGCTCACACAGCCGCGGGTGCTACTGCCTTGCTTGGCTGCTGGCCCGTGTGCTCCACCTCCCAAGCGCTGCCTTTTCACCTGGAGCTCAGGTGAAGGGAACTCAGGAAGCTCTGCGGGTCAGGAAAAGCAACTTGGGGAGCTTCAGAGCTCAGGAACACCAATTTAATGAACTTCAGGACTCAGAAATTCAGTCTCCAGACACTTGGGGCTCAAAATCAGCAATTGAGGATACTTTGGGGCTCAGTAATGCCATTTCAGGGCACTTATGGCCTCAAAAATTGGTATTTGGGGACGTTCACAGCTGAGAATACAGGAGTCTCAGGAGCATTGGGGCTCACCCATCTGGTGACGTTTTTGGGACCTGAAACACCATTTGGGTTCAGAAATACCGATTTAGGGAGCATTGGGGCTCTTAAACACCAATTTAGGGACACACAGGCCTATGAAACCCTGATTTGGGGAGTTCAAGGCTGAGAAAAAATCATGTTGGGAGCTTTGGGAATCAGGGAGAGTGATTTGGGGATATTTTCAAAGCAAAAAGAACAATTTTGAGAGCTTTGGGCTCCAAAAAAACAATTTAAGCCGATTTTGGGCTGTGTAGTCCCTATTTAGGGAGCTTTGGAGCTCCAAAACAGCGATTTAGGGAACTTTTGGGCTGAGAAACATCAATTTTGGGAGCAGAAGGAGCAAGCCCTGAGGAAACC
The DNA here is from genome assembly GCF_028769735.1 of Zonotrichia leucophrys gambelii. Taxonomy (NCBI): domain Eukaryota; kingdom Metazoa; phylum Chordata; class Aves; order Passeriformes; family Passerellidae; genus Zonotrichia; species Zonotrichia leucophrys. The sequence goes on from NW_026992536.1 coordinate 39,491, forward strand.
CGGGAGCAAGGGGCAGGCGCTTACCTGGGACAGGTCTGGGAAGGAGCCGCTCCGCGCTGGGGTGCGAGCACTGCTTAAAAAAGGAATATATACAGGGATATATAGAGCTCACTAGCTCACTGTGCTCACCCCGTTCCCGGCCCCACGCGCTCCTCCCTCTCTCCCCGAGGCTCCTTTCCCGGTTTTACACCGATTTCCCCTAAATGAGGTTTCCCCGCTCCGGTCAGGGAGCGGTTCCTTGGCTGGGGGTGGGAAATGGGCGCAGCCAGCGCTCCCCGCCCATCGCTCCCGGAGCCTCCCTGGCTGGGATGAACCCCGCGGGCTGATGGCGCACCGGGCACAGGGCGTGAGCGAGGGGCGCCAGGGCTCTGGAACACTGATCTGGGAACTTCATGGCTTAGAAACCCCTGTGTCAGCAGCTTCGGGGCCAGAACAGTGAGCTCAGGAGCTTTGGGGCCGAGAATGAGCAATTCTGTGGGCTTTGGGGCTCCAGAACACTGATTTTGGGAGGCTTTGCTGGGTAGGACTCGAGTCTCAGCGTTTGCGAGAAAAGAAAAACTCACATTAAAAGTGTGGAGCACTCTCCGGGAAGGTCTCCATGCGTAAAGCACTAATTTTTTAGAGGCAAATCTATTTGGCTGTCTCTGGAAGAAGCACCCAAATTATTTAGAAGTAGGAGTTTCGGTCTCACAGCGAAAGCAATTTAGGGCTATTTTTAGCTCAGAAGCAGCAATTTAGAGAGATTTCGGGCCGAGAAACATCAATTTAAGGATATTTTGGTGTCTGAAATACCAGTTTAGGGAGCTAAGAAACACTCATTTAGGGAGGATTTGGGCTCAGAAATATCAAATAAGGAGTTTTTGACCTCCCAAATAAAAAACCTTTTTGGGGAGGATTTTGCTCCTGAGGGCTGGAATATAAGTGTGGGGAGTCCTGGCAGACTGACTATACCCCAAACCCACCACGACAAGTGCTGTGTGCCCGTGGTGGCGAGAACAACCGCTGGATGACTGCAGACAAACCCTGTGTCCCATGTCACTGCCTGGGACACTGTCCTGAGCTTGGAAATGGGTGCTATGGGCACAGGTGCCCCATGAAAGAATTTAATCAGAGTGTGGTACTCATTGCCAAAGCAACCTTACAGACACCGGGGAAGAAGCAGGCACCGAGTGGATTTAGGACATCCCTGTGATGGACCAGCCTCTGGAATGATGGAGTGGGCTGGTGAGGATGACAGCGAGCAATGGTTCCTTTCGGGACTCCAGCTCCCATCATGCACCGCGGCATCCACTGAGCGCCAGTGCAGCCGAGACTTCATCTCCCGTGATGCTCTGCGCACCGTAGAGCGTCTTTATGGCCGGACCACCATCTCCAATATGCCCTGCGACCCCAGAGCCCCGACATAACCCGTTCCAGCCGTACAAGTCCCGTCATGTTCCATGCCCCAAAGGGATCTATAACGACTCTCTAGGTGTCCCCCAAGGGCTTCCCAGCACTACAGGTTCCTCGCAGGTGCCCCCTGAGGACCCGAAGTGGCCGCCCGCACCCACAACTGGCTCCTCGGACCCCCCAAGTGCTGCAGTGGAGCTACTTTCGGGACTACGGCTCCCATCATGCTCCGCGGCGCTCATGGCGTTTGAATGCAGCCGAGACTTCATTTCCCGTCAGGCCCCGCGCTCTGCAGGGCGCCGTTAGCGCTCTGCCTTGACCCCCGCGCCCAGAGAGCCCCGTTAGAGCCCCTCAAGGGCCCGCCCGGACCCCGAAGGGCCCCAAATTCCCCTCCCTGACCTCCAAGGGCCCCCCTGCATCCCCAAGGGGTCCCCTGGACCCCGAATTGTCCCTCAGAATCCCTGTGTGCCTCCCCCGCCCCTCCCGTTTCCCACCCGGCTCCCCCAAGTGTTCTCCCGATGCTCAAGTTCTCTCTGAATTCCTTCCCCAGACCCACAACTGCCCCAAATGTGCCCTAAAATTCTTTCCATGTAAGCCCAAGTGCCCCCTTGAACCACGCGTGAGAAAAAACATGATTAAAAAGATTACAAAACAACTAAAGATAAGGCAAAGTAGCAGAAAGAGGGTAAAAATTAATAACTAATAGACGTGAATTAGTGAATGAAGGCAATTGTGATACTTAGAACCAGTTACCATTAATTTTATTGGTTGCTAAACACGCAGAGATTTTTGATATAAATATAAAATTAGGTAATAAAATGAAACAACTATTATTACAAATAAGAAATAAATACAATAAATAAATTTAATTGAAAAATATGAAAAATAAATAATAAATTGCATTTTTTTTTTTTATATTTTTGGATGTTAGTTGCAGGTGGATGATGTCAGACATGGTGAGGCTGGGGATGAGGAGCATGTTGTCCAAACAGAGTCAGCTTGCAAGGGTGTCATTCTTCTCTGTGCCCAGACCTCCTAAGGAGACATTCAGCATCAAGATCACTTGGGGAATACGTCTATCAGCTCTTCAATGAACTGAAAAATAAAAAACAATACTCATGATTAAAAAACTAAAAATCATGAGGTGCACTTTGAAATCTTCCTCCTGAACAGAACTCCAAACTGACTCCAATCACTGCGCAAGCCCTGGAGACTCAAAGACAATGGAAGGGAGACAAAGAGCTCCCGAGGGCTTTCTGTATTTTCATGATCGCCATGGTGGATTTGTGGCTGAGTCCATGACCCCCAGGCACTGAGAGAAGGATGAAGAAGCTGCTCAAGGAGTCAGCAGCAAAACTCCAAGTGCCTTGGAGCATGGCTGGGCCCCACTGAGGGCAGGGAGTGCCAAAGGCTGCCCAGGGACTGCTGAGAGCAGATCCTTGAGGCCAGGATTGCAGAGAGCCCAAGGCTCTGAGCAGGGAACTGCAGTGCTGAGCAAGCCCTGGGCTGGTTGGGGGAAGCAGAAAGGCCAAGCCCTGAGACCAGCCTGGGCCAGCAGGGCCTGTCCCTCAGGGCTGGCGCAGGGCTGTTTGGGGGCCAGGGGGATGTGAGGGGCAGCAAGGACAAATGCCATAAACCTGTGTGACGCTCCAGATTCTCAGGGAACCGAGGGGCCAGTGGGACACTGTGGGGCCTCATGGAAACCAGAGGCCATTGTGAGCCTGCAGGGCTGCAACACCCCAGATCACTGAAATGCTGGGGGTAACCAAAGGTTCCTTGACTGGGATTTGGTGCACAGGAGAAACACCAACCAGATATTATCAACATGGTGAGATGCAAAGAATATTCTTGATAGGAAGGGACACAGAAGGATCATCAAGTCCAGCTCATAAGTGAATGGCCCACACAGGATTGAACCCACAGCCTCACTGACACCAGCACCATGATCTGATCAATGGAGCTAAGATGTCAAAAGGACCCAAAATTTTACTAGCAAAATATAGACAAAGGGTTTAATACAACATCCACTTCAATATGAAACCCTTATCATAGCATTAAATTCAATAACTTAGCAAATTTAATCTAAAAACCTTTATCCCTTAAGATGTTAAGTTACCCAAAAAGGTTCCAGGTAAGTAGGATTAGAAAAAGAAATATCAAACAACAGAAAGACAGAAGATCCATAGAAGGACAAGGACATGCACATAGGTACCAACTGCTCAGGTTCCAGCATCACTAACACAGAAACCCCAGAAACAGGCAGGACCCACACCCTGGGCTGGCCTCGTGCTCCGGCTTTTAAGGCCCTGGGCCCTCATGGGCCCGCCCCTGGGGTGGGACTGCCAGTTGCTTGTCCAGTCAGAGCCAGGGTAGCACCAGCTGCTAGTGTGTGATTGATTGATTAACAGCTGGGCTAATCAGAGCTGGGTTAACATCACCCCCTCCTGTGTGATTGACAGCTCTGCCAGGCCAGGGCTGGGGGCGGGGCTCTGTCCCACCACAAACCAAGGCCTGACCCGGCCCTGGCCCCACACAGGCATTCCGAGCATCCCAAGGTGTCTCGGGACATCGATCTCATCCAGCCTCTGACAGCGACCAGGGTGACACTACGGAACCTCATGAAACCATGGGTCAGTTGTGACAATGTGGGTCCAAGGACACCACGGTGAGACTATGTAACCTCATGAAATCAAGGAGAATATTGTGCAACTCAGAGGCCCTATAGAAGCAAGGGTCAGTGATCAAACTGTGGGGCCCATAGAAACAAGGGGCCAATGTGACACAGCAGGACTGCATGGAGGCATGTGGGCTTCATGAAACCAAGAAACCATTGTGACATTGCAAGACCTCATGGAATCAAGGGGACCATTGTGACAGTATGGGACTCCATGAAATGAGGGGAACATGGAACAGGTCTGCCTGGTTTGGCCTCCTGTGGGCTGTCTGACAAGTCCCACTGAATTAGCCATGCCAAGGGCCACTTCCCATCTGACCATGAGGCACCGGGGCTCTATGCTTTTATTCCTATGGAAAAGAACTGTCTTTCTTGTCTAGCCTCCCATGGCAGAAATTAGGATTCCACCTCTAAAATTCCCTATATCCAAGGGTTGCTCTCGGATAAAATCTGCTAATACAGTAAAGTCTGGCTAGCCTTGGCCTCTGGTGACTGCCTCTCCTCTGCCCCTGCACCATTGGGGCTCACTTGTTTTCTTCCTATGGAGACCATTGTGACACTGCGGGGGGTTGTGGAGCCAATGGGCCATGGTGACACTGCAGGCCCTTGTGAAGCCTGTTACACTGTAGGAACTTGTGGAACCAAGGAGATCATTGAGGCACTGTGAGTACCATGGATCCATGGGGCCATTGTGACACTGTGGGGCCTCGTGGAAACAAGGACATCATTGCGGCTCTGTTGGGCTGCATGGTCCCAAGGGGCCAGTGTGAAGCAGCAGGGCTTTGTGGAACCAAGAGACCATTGCTGCATTTCAGGGCCTCATGGAGCCAAAGGGTCGTTGTGATCCTGAGGGGCACCATGGATCCATGGAGATCATTGTGACATTGCAAGGCCCCATGGAATCATGGAGACCATTTGTCATGATCTGTCCTAGTGAATGGATGATGTGATGGTTCATAGGGGTGATCTCAGGGTGCAAAAAAAACCAACATGGCACAGAGGATTTGCAGTAACAATCAACAAGTGCAATTTTCTTGAAATAACCACAACAGAAATGCATTGGTGAGGGGAACTGGGGGAACAAAGGAGACAATAAGGAAAAGAGGGAGGAAGAGGAGGGGTGGGTTATAGCTACCAAATGTGAGGCTGTGTTATCCTTCGGGATCCAGCCGATGGAGTCTGGCAGGCCACGTCGGGGGAGATTTTGGAGGCACAGTTCATCTGGACCCCAAGTTATACTATTTTTCATTGGGGGAAGGGGGAATGAATTTCACAACCGAAACAAAGGTCTTCAGGGGGAAAGAATAGTATTTGTTCAGGGGTGCACAAAGTCGAGCCAGGCAGCAAGTGAGAACCATTGTTTTCACGGCCCACTGCCTGCACCTGTGCTTGCTCTGGGCAGCTTTCCTCCCTGCCCTCTGCACAGCTCCCCCGAGTTGGGAGGGTTTCAGTCCCAGTCTCTGGAAGAAGGTGAGAGGGAGCCTTCTCACACAGGGGTTTCATGTCTCAGGTCCTTGATGAAGAGGCCTACATCTCTACTTGTCTATCACGATGGTTGAGAACGGGCTAGAGGGGTCTTCTCTTGGAGGAGGACCACGCTAAAGCTCAAACCAGCCAGGCCAGGAGGCAGGGAGAAATTCCAGGACCATTGTTCAGGAAAAAGGGCAGGGTGCTCCTTCAAGTTCAGTGTTGCGTATAGCAAACAACACCTCTGGAAACAGTGAGCTAAGAGGCACGTGATTTTCCCTCCCCACTGGTTCAGCAGTTTTTAATTTTTCGGTGGTCTCTCTTCATGGCAACCTTGAGGCAAAAATGAAGGATATTTTGGACAGACTCTCACATGGCCTCAGGCCCAGGGCCAGCAGCCATGGCCAAAGTGCTGCCCAAGTTGGCTCTGGCAGGGCTGTCTTGCAGCTGCTGCCCATCCCTGTGCCCTGTGCAGCCCAGGCTGTCCCTGCCCTGCGCCTCTGTCCCTGCAGGCTGTTGGCATCCCCCGGCTGTCCCACCTGGCTGGGCCCTTCCTTAGCTGACAGCTCTGCCTCCTGCCTGCCTCTGCCTGCCCACACAGAGCCTTGGGTTGCTCCAGGCTACTGCTGGGGACGTGTTGCACCACAGCCCTGCCCTGGTAGGGAAATTCCTTTCTGCACCTCCCCAGCTGCTCTTGGTGCTATTATGTCTTCTTCAGGCTCATTCCCACTATGAAGAAAAGCTTCTGCCCCTCTGAAACCACCCTTCCATCTCTCCCAGGCTACTCCTGTTCTGTCCTCAGTCTCCACACCACTGAGCCCAGAGCCTGCAGACTCCCCCTGCTGGTTTTGTGATGAGGCCTCCAAAACCCCATCCTGGGAGATTTTTGGAAAAAAAATAAGGTCCGTGAAAATGGAAAAATTGTGGTCAAAGTTATTTTCTCCCAAATCTTGCCATGACAGAAAAAGGGTCAATATCTTTAAACTGAATGAGGGTGGATTTACATTTGTTAGAAGGAAGAAATATTCTACAATTGTGAAAGTGGCATGAAACTGCAGCTGTTTTTCTAGAGAATAGGATGCCCTATCCCAGGAATTGTCCAAGAGCAGGAGCTTTGTGCAGCCTGACCCAGTGAAACCTTCCCCACCCCAAGAACAGAATTCTCTTAGTGCGGGTTCTCTGATGTGCTGGGTGCCCTCACAACGCTTCTGGCCAGAATGTCTGCTGAGGGCAGCCAGGCTGCTGCAGAGGCAGTGGCCTCACAGCCATCACCATGGCAGCCCTGTCCCCTGGGCCTGGCTCTGCCCTTTCCTCTGCCCCTGCCTTGGCTCTGCTGGCATGAAGAGTTTTGTCATTAATATCTTGTCCCCGAGGTGCTGGGGCCAATGGCTTCCCAGTCAGGCTCCTGGAGCAGAAGTGGCTTTTCAGAGCCCAGCCAGGAATGAGCCCTGAGGCAGCAGCTCTGCAGTGGTGGCCACCAGGCCAGGCTACAAAGGGAGCCTTCTGGCCATGGCCTGCAAGCAGCTGCTGCTGCCAAGGGGCCTTTGGTGCCTCAGGCTCTCCCTGGCACAGCTCCCAGCACGGCACTCTGCCCTTGTGCCCGAGCCCTTCCCTGTGCTGGGGCTGGCCTGGGGCTTTTCCTGCAGCGGGACCTGCCCTGCTCATGACACAGGAAAGGCAGTTCCTGCTAGAGCAGGAGGCTCTGCCTGCAATGGGCTGCAGCAACTTCAGCAAGGCCCTGTTGACTTCAAAATTGCTGCCTAGAGCAGAATATTCTAATTGTTAGAGCTCCAATGCTGTGGAGGAAATAACTCTGATCAAGACCTTTCTGTCTAAGCATGATCAGAATCAATCAGAGCTGTATTTCTAGAAATCTCTCAGGTATTCCATCATTAATCCTGTGGGACAAGTTCAATTCCCCCTGTCCAATCTTTTGCCCCTTTGTCAATGTCTGGGGCTGGGATTGGATCCAGCCACTCCCAGTCTCCTCTCTGAGAAGAAATTTTAGAAGTCTATGGGTTCTGGAGTGTTTTATGGGTTCTATGGTGGCTGCTGGGTGTCATTTCTCCATCCCATGACTCAGCACGTGTTTCTTCAAGAAAGAAACAAAGCTTTTGCCTGCAGCTCCCACTCTGCCCATGACAGGAACCCCTGTGAGTGTCTGAGACATTCTGGGTCTTTGGCAGCCTGGGGACTCCTGGGATGTCACCGTGGAGCCCCCGTGAGTGCCTGTGACAGATTGGTGCCTTTGCAGCCCAAGGTGCCCTGGGATGTCACCATGGAATGGCTGTGACTGCCTCTGAGCACAGGGCTCTTTACCATCCCCAGAAAGCCCTGGGAGGTCTCCATGGAGCTCCTATCTCTGCGTGGGACATTGCAGCTCTTGAACGGCCTGGAGACTCTTGGAATATCCCCATGTGTTGCTATAGGACACGAAAGAACACAAGCACACATCGCTGTTCTCATGGTGAAAAAAAAAGGAAAGTTAATTTTCTGACTCCAACATTTATAGTTTCCCAAGAGTGACAGTGGATTGGAGGGTGACAGTGCCACCTCTCCAATGGCACTGGACAAACCAAGAGTCCATCAACTTTCTCCTCCTCCATAAAGGAATGCAAAACAATGAGTTATTTGCAGGAAGTGTGTGAGAAAGTTCGCTACAAGAATGTCAATATCTTAGAAAATCTTAAAAAATCAGGGCGCCTCCCATGGAACCCCTCTGAGTGTCTGTGGCAACTCAGTTCCTTAGCAGGCACCCATCACCAGAACCCATTGCTCTGCACAGTTTCCATGGCAACCATCACCAGCCCCCTGTTGCTATGGTCAGTTTCCATGGCAACCATCACCAGACCCCTGTTGCTATGCTCTGTCCCTTGGCAGCTCCATGGAGACCCCATGCCAGGGGTGGTTGCCATGGACACCAGCTCAGGCCTACATCCAGAGCCCGTTGCCATGGCAACCATTGGCAGTCCCATCCCCAGGCTCATGGGATCCCAGAACCACAGAATTGGCTGAGCTGGGAGGGACCCATCAGGATCCTCCAGTCCAACTGCTGGCCCTGCACAGGACACCCCAACAATGCCAGCTGGCCCTGGCAGCGCTGTCCAAACGCTGATGCAGCTCAGGCAGCCCTGGAGCTGGGACCCTTCCCTGGGGAGCCTGGGCAGGGCCCCAGCAGCCTCTGGGCAAAAACCTTTTCCTGACATCCAACCTGAGCCTGCCCCGACTCAGCTGCAGCTGTTCCCTCCACTCCTGTCCCTGGGCACCAGAGGGAAGAGGTTCCCACAGCCCCAGCCAGGGACCCGCTCCCAAGGCTGCTGCCACGGCCACCAGGGCTGGGACCAGCTGGGATGCTCGGTTTCCAGGGGCTGGGGTTCAGGGATGGGATTCCCCATTTCCTGCTCCTGCTAAAACCGCACTGCCCTCACTGCCCTCCTGCCTCCCATGGAAAGCACAAAAGGCAAAGATCCCAGCATGGGGTAAGAACAATTTACTGGGAAAAGCAACCAGATAAGGAACAAACAGGAACAGCAACAACACTGATATCAGAAAGGATCAGAAAAATTATTTACAGGGAAAACTAGAACACCACTAACGGTCTCTTTCCAACCACATGTTCACTCCAGCCTGGAAAGGACACCCTTCTCCTCAGGGGAGGGAGAGAGACAGTCCCTTTCCTTCCCCTAGCAAAAACCTGATATGGGAGTGAATATAATGACACAACCATGGCCAGACCCTCATGTTCTTGGACCCACATCATGTCATTGGCAGGGCCAGGAAGAGGGACAGGTGTCTTCCAAGCATTAATGACAGGGAACATGGATCGCCAGGGCTCTTCCCAAAGGGGATCCTCCAATGGAAGATGAAGCTGGAGCAGTGCAAGAAGCTTTTTCTGCAGTGGGGACATTTGCAGGGCTTCCCTTACTGGTGCCTCTGTTGGTGTTTGGTCAAATGAGAGCTCTGGGTGAAGCTCTTCCCACACTTGGGACACTCATAGGGCCTCACCCTGGTGTGGATGCACCAGTGGGCAGCAAGGCTGATGTTTTCTCTAAAGCCCTTCCCGCACTCAGGGCCTCTCCTCTGTGTGAATCCGCTGGTGCCTGACGAGAGTGGAAGTGGTGTGAAACATTTTCGGACACTCAAGGCACGCATAGGGCCGTTCCCTGGCGTGGATGCGTTGGTGGGTGACGAGCTCAGAGCTGCACCTGAAGACCTTCCCACACTCCAAGCACTTGTAGGGATTCTCCCCATTGTGAAGCTGCTCATGCACTGCCAGCTCTGAGCCCTGGCTGAAGCTCTGTCCACCTTCCCGGCCCAGGGTGGGTCTTTCCTCCTCAGAGCAATCCAGGCTGAGTTTGGTGCCACTTGTCTTGGGATCTCTAGGACTTTTCCTCTCCATTGGATTCCTGCACAGTAGAGCCGCTCAAAGTGGCCTCTTCCATGAGGTTCTGCTGTGGGGATCTGTCCTCCATGGTCTCCATCCTCTGCTTCTTGCCTGCAATTGGAAAGACAAGAAATGGATGAGGTTTGCCTCTGTACCACAGGGAAGGGGAAGGAGATTCCCCCAGTGCATCCCCGGCAGGATGACGTTGGCAACGGGATTGTCCTGCAGCTGGGGGCCATGCTGGGCTGGGAGACGGAGCAGGAGAGAGGGGGAAAGGGGCACTGACTTCCTTCTCACCTGCCTGGGTGTCTGGGGGCATTGTCTCGGTTTGAATAGACAGGTGTCTGCTAAGGAAGGCAAGAACATCCCTTGAAATGGAAAAATGTAAACACCCTCCTTCCAAACTCTTATAATTTTGAAATTATGGGGCTCTAGTGCAAAAGATATGGGATTAGGAATAACAGTTATATAGGAGGAAAATCAAAATATAAATGCAATAGTACAAAGAAAAAGCACTGACAGATTCAGAATACGATCTGACACCCTGTGGGTTACAGTGGCGGTGGCAGTCCCAATAAACGGTGGCTGTATTCCTCCTGCAGTGACAGGTGTGGCTCTGTTGAAGCAGGGATCCTGTAGGAGGGCGGAGTTTTCCTCTGAAGATCCAGTGGTGGTGGTGTTGGGCCTGGTCTTCCTCCGGGAATCCAGTGGAAAAGGCTGACTCTGGTCTTCCAGCCCTCTGATTATATCCAGGTAGGAATGCTTGGCTCCTCACTCTGGGCGGAGCTTCTCACAATGGGATGATGGAATTTTATCAGTCCTGCAGTGGCACTCAATGGCCCATTAACCGAAGATATCTCCTGGGAGGGAGGATGGGTTGTGGAAGAGATAAAGAAAACTGCCCAATTAACAGAAGGTAACTGCCCCATCAGATAGGAATAGAATACACGCCCCATGTCCAACCTAAGACAGCTGGGAAATGCTTTGCAGTATTCTGTGTCTGTGTGTCTGTGTTCATGTGTATTTTACACTCAAAGTCCCCCAAATTTCCAAGAGTTTTTCCAGAGGTATTGGCTTGTCCCTGTGTCCATCTGCACCTCCCTGTGTCACTCTGTCACTGTCACCTCCACAAATCTCTGAGCCCACTGGCACCTCCCAGGTTTGCACTGAATCCCTCCCTCCTGCCCTCCCGCACCAGCAATGCCCATGGCAGGGAGCTCAGAGCAGGAGCAGCCAGGCCAGGGCTTATGCCAGGATCAGGAGCACCTGGCAGAGGCAGGAGGAATCCCCCATTCCAGGGGGTGCAAAAGGGGCATCCATGTCTCCTCTCAGCCCTAGGGCTACAGACCAGGGAGGAGATGCCTCAGCTGAATTGCTTCCATCAGCCCTTGGCCCGGGAAGTCTCTGGCTGGAGCATAACTTCTAGAGAAGAGTTCCCACAAGGAAGACAAAGAAAGGAATTGTTTCTTCCCTTTCTCTCATCGCTGCCCCGTGTGCTGATTTTCTTGGCATCTCTTAGCAAATCCAACAAAAAAGCATCTGGAATGAGGTGTTTCCCAGGGTCAGTTCCAAAATAGGGCCAAAGGAATGTTTTCTGCCACGGAAAAAGTAAGCAATGTGGGATTTGTTCAGACAGTTGAAAACATGACAAGTTCTAAGCACTGGAAATCCAGAGACTATAAAAAGAGTTTGCAGTTTTAATGGTCTCTCCCTCCTCCCACTGATTTGTCACATCCCAGCTCCAAAGGAGCAGATTATGGAAAGAAGACTCCAACATCAGGTGTTGGAGGCCTAATCCCAGAGACAGGAAGAAAGAGTTAAATTGGGAAAAGATCTCCAGTTGTTTTCCTATCATAATGAGCACAAATAGCTCTGCAGTCGATATTGCAATATCCAGATGAAGAGGCACGTTCCTGGTTTTTAATGCCAAATTGCAGTACTTTGGAACATCTTTCTGGATGAGAACAAACCACAGGCCAATAACTGACCCACTTTTTTTTTAATGAATTCCCAAATCAGAAATCATTCCACTTCTACCAAGATGTCTTTCTCTGCAAGTGTCCCAGATTGCAAGGCAAAATGGATTCTATTTGCTATCTGTATGGCAGTTTTCCTTATCACTTCCACAACCACTCCTCCCTCCTGGGGGGACATCTGCTGATAACAGGCTATTGAATGTCACTGCATGGCTCATAAGAACTACAGCATCCCATTGGGAGATGCTCCGCCCAGAGGGAAGAGCTAAGCATTCCTAACTGGATAAAATATGGAGATTCTGGAATAGCAGCACAGCTTCTCCCCTGAATTTCCCAGAGGAACAGCAGCTGCCTCTTCTTCCACTGGATCTTCAGAGAAAGACTACACCCTTTTCTACAGGACCCCCTGCTCTAACAGAACCACACCTGCCACTCCAGGAGGACTGCAGCCACGTTTCCAGTTGGATTGCTACCAACAGCCTGACCAACAGGGTGTCAGGTTGTGTTGTGACTCTGCCATAGTTGTTTTAGTTTACTGCATTGTTGATTTTATCCTTTTATTTTCTTCCCCATTAAATAACTGTTATTTCCTGCTCCCATACTTTTTATTTTTTGCCTGAGAGCCCCATAATTTAAAATCATAAAAATTCAGAGGGGGAGGGTTCACATTCTCCATTTCATGGGAGGCTTCTGCCTTCCTTAGCAGGCACCTGTCTTTCCAAACCAAGACAGCAGGACAGAAGGCACTTTGATTCCTTTTGTCCCAAGTTTCTCCTGAGTTCATGACTTCACGTGAACTGGAATGGTCCCGACAGCACAAAAGCAGCCGCAATGAGCAGGATCAAATCCCCAGGTTGTTGGAGATTTTTTCAGAGATGGCTTAGAAGGCAGCTGTGAGGGACAGGTTCTCACTGCCTGTTTCTGTGAACAGCAGAGGTTCTCAGGTTATTTTTAATTACAGGTAAAAGTGACAAACATGAAGGCCTTGAGAGCCTTGCACATCAGAGTTCTCAGGCAGCTTTCTCATAACAAGTGGATGTTCTATCTTTGGCTGTTTTGGGAAAGCAAGAATAATTTTGAGAACCCAAATCTTGGTATTGGAAACATAAGGAGGGGTTGGTATGTTATCTCTGACCTATTGTGAGCTCAGATTTTGCAATATGCATGAACTTGATTAACACTGTTATAAAAGGTGCCTGATTGATTAATAAATCGGAGTCGATGGCTGACCAATGCAAGGTGGGTCGTCTCCCTCCAACTTCAATACCAGGTCACCATTAAATGCACTCGATCCACGCCTTCCACAGCCCAGCAGCAATTCCTGCCTCTGCCCCCAGCTCTGGCTCAGCCTGAGGGGCATTGCTCTGCTGTGTGCGGGGCCGGCTCCTGCAGGACACAGCCCTGGGAGCCGCTCTGTGTCCCGCAGCTTCGGCATCTCAGGCGCTGCTCCACAGCTGTGGGGCTGTGCCACCACTGTTCCATGGCTGTAGCTCCTGTGCCACGGTGTTCCATGGCTGTAATTCCTGTGCCACGGTGTTCCATGGCTGTAGTTCCTGTGCCATCACTGTTCCATGGCTATAGCTCCTGTGCCACCACTGTTCCATGGCTGCAGTTCCTGTGCCACCACTGTTCCATGGCTGTAGCTCCTGTGCCACCACTGTTCCATGGCTGTAGCTCCTGTGCCACCACTGTTCCATGGCTATAGCTCCTGTGCCACCACTGTTCCGCCTTTTCCATGCTCACTCCACTGCTTCTCAGAAGCTGTGCTGGGCTGTTTCACTGCTGCTCCAACACTGCTCATCTACTACTGTTCCTCTGCTCCTTCTCTGTTTTTCCCTTGCTCCCCTGTTGTTCCACGGCTGCTGCTTCTGTTCTAGTGCTGCTGCCACAGCTGTGGTGTCACAGAGAAGGGAACTTCGGGCAGCAACCACTGTGGTGTCACAGAGACTGGGACAACAGGACTGCCACAGCTCTGGTGTTGTGGAGAGGGGAATGTTGGTGTGGCTGCTGCTGTAGTGTCATAGAAGGTGCAACTGGGGCTGCCCCCACTGAGGTGTCACAGAGAGGGGAACGTTGTGGCTGCCACCACAGTGGTATCATACACATGAGAATGCTGGGGCTGCCTCTGCTGTGGAGTCATAGAGAGGAGAATGTTGGGGCTGCCAAAGCTGTGGTGTCACAGAGAGGGGGACTTGGGGCTGCCACAACTATGATGTCACAGAGAGGGAAATGTTGGGGCTGACACTGCTAGGGTTCCACAGACAGGGGATTTCTGGGGCTCCCACCGCTGTGGTATCATAGAGAGGGGAATGTTTGGGCTGCCATCCTTGTGGACTCAAAGACAGGGTAATCTTGGGGCTGCTACCCCTGTGGTGTCCTACAGAAGTCAATGTTGGAACTGCCAACTCAGTGGTATCACAGAGAGGGGAATGTGGGGGAGTCACTACTGTGGTGTCACAAGGGGAGCATTTGGGGCTGCCACCCCTGTGGTGTCACTGAGAGGGCAATATAGGGGTTGCCACTGTGGTGCTGTCATAGAGAGGAAAACGATGCGGGTGCCACCTCTGTGGTGTCACAGAGAGGGGAATGCTGGGGTTGCAATTGCTTTGGTGTCATAGACAGGGGGACATTGGTATTGCCACTGCTGTCATGTCACAGACAGGGGAACTTTGAGGTTGCCACCACTGGGATGTCACTGACAGGGCAATGCTGAAGTTTGAACATCTGTGTTCTGGCAGTTGAACATCTGTGCTATCTTAGAGGAACGTTGGTGTTGCCACCACTGTTGTGTCACAGATATGGGAACACTGCCAAACCTCCCCTGGTGCTGTGCCCCCTCCAGTGCTGTTCCTCTGTGACACTGCAGGGCCTCCTGGGGACATTGTCACACTGCAGTGCCTCCTGGGGACATTGTCACATTGTGACAATGGGACTATAGGGGCCCTGTGACACTCCAGGGTCTTGTAGAATCCATGGAACCAAGAGGAGACTGTGAAACTCTGGGACTTCATGGAACCATACATTGTGATACCTCAGGGCCTCATTCTTTCCAGGAATCCTTGTGACACTGCAGAACTAAATGGAACCAAGGGGACATTGTGACACTGTGGAGTTCATGGAACTGAGGGGATGCTCTGAGACTCTGGTGCCTAAAGATGCTCAGGAACCATTGTGACACTGTGGCTTGTAGAACCAAAGGCACACTGTGACACTGTAGGGTCTCATGGAATCCAGAGGCCCTTGTGACTCAGTGAGGCCAGTTGGAATCAACAATCCATTGGGATCTCCCAGAACCTTGTGGTGTCCAGGGATCCTTGTGACATTGTGGGGCCTCATGGAACCAAAGGGACACTGGGACACTGTGTGATCTCAGGGAACGAAGGGGACTCAGAGACACTGTGGGGCCTCCTGGCTCTCAGTCACTTCTGACACTTGTGTCCATCTACAAGGGGGCAAAACTCAGCAGCTTGAGCCTGTTGATCCAGAATATTCCCATCTCCATGGAGGGTGTTCTTGCCAGCTATGGTGCTTTGTGTTCTCTCTGTGCTCTCTGGGGAAATTGCATCCTACACGAGACCCCAACCACTCCAGTAGCTGACACCACAGAGCCTCCTGTGGGGTGCGGGCAGAGGCATCTTTCACTCCATTATGTTGCTCAGAGCCCATCCAAGCTGGAATGTTTCCAAGGATGGGGCATTCACTGGCTCTCCATCAAGGCTAATGGTGAAAGCAGGGCACTGGGGGAGGCAGCAGGGAGAGCACACGCTGTGCTGGGTGAGCGAGGGAAGAGGATGAGTGCAGAAGGCACAGCCCACCAGGAGGCCACCAGGCAGAGCTGTGAAGCCTCCCCAGGTGAGGGTGACCTGCCCGGGGTGTGCCCTGCTGCCCCCCAGGACTGTGCTGCCACCCTTGGCAGAGGTGTTTGCTCAGCAGGATGTCCCCTGGTCACCCAGGGCCATGCTGCTGCCCCAGGCAGGAGGGCGCTGTCAGCTGAGTGTGCCGCCCCTGGGGTCAGTGCTGGAGGTGCCCCGAGCAGCCTGGCTGTGTTAAATGAGCACCCTGCAGCCCCTCCGTGCTCTACCATGGCTGCCAAGGCACCTGAAAGCACTGGCTGCTGTGCTGCTGTGCCCTCTGCTGCCCCTTGTTCTGCCGTGCTGGCAGAAACTGCCACAACCGCCCAAGAGCAGCACGGGTTGTCAATGGAGCGCGCTGCTGCTGATCCAGAGGGTGGAGAGATGTCATGCTGCAGAGTCACATTGAACAGGCACTCTGCCACTCTGCTGTGCCCTGCTGCCACAGCTGGAACCCCAGAAGCAGCACTTGGTAGCAGCAGCGAGGCGCTTTGCCCCTGCAGCCGCTGCAAGGCACCCAGCTGTCATCACTGTGAGATGCCTTGCTCCTGCAGGACAGTGCCCGGCCATGGAGCGGGGTTTGCTGCCCCTCCAGCAGGCCTGCCATACCAGCTGAGATCTCAGAAGCAGTGCCTGGTCCCTGTGAGATTCCAGCTCCTCTGTGCCATGCTGCTGCCCCTGTAGCCATCTCTGCCTGCGGTGGAACCACCTCTCTGTGCTTTGCTGGGACTGAAAGCGCCCCTACAGCTGTGCCCAGCCACGGCGAGACAGTGCCCGGCCCCGACGGGAGAGCGCCCTGCCACTGTAAGGGGGTGCCTGGCTGAGGAGCCATTCCTGGCTGCTATGGAGCTGCCCGTGCCTGTTGCCAAGCTGTACCTGCTGCTGTGAGACTCCCAGCTGCTGTGGAACACCTGGCTACCATCAAGCCGTATCTGTCGCTCCATGTCCTGCTGTCAACTGCTGTGAAAAGGTGTCCGCTGAGTGGTTCACATGGGAAGGTCACCAGGGGTCCCCCGATGGTGGCCCACCTGGGCCAGCACCCAGCAGCCAGCTTAGAACTGGTGCAAACCAGTTTAATTAAATGGTGCAAAAATGTTTAATTAAAACAAAGCATCACAAAGGCCTGAGGTGGGTGTTGATGCAATGTGATTTCTGCCCAGTGCTCTGAATGTCAAAGTGAAGAAATTCAATGAAGTGCAGGCAAGTGGCAGATGACTATGACTCTCCTAAGGCAGTTTTGAGGAGTATAGTTACAAACTGGGCATTGGTGCAGAGATTGCACCTCCTCATGGTTCTGCTGGATTACCCTGTGTAATGAACCCAATCGATCTCTGCCCCAGCACAGAGGCAGTGGGGAATGTTGGGCGCCACAACATGAAGTGGTCCACCTGGAGAAAAATGGTCCTTCTCGGACGTCCCGGCCAGCTTTCCAGCACTGCTAGCAGTAGGTGGGCACTATCCCAATCTCCATGGTTCCGGACAGCACCTAAGCAAACGCTCGGTGCTATGACAGCAGCATACCTTGTGGTAGGACATGGCTGGCTTATGGCTACAGTCAGCAGAAACAAGAAGAGAGCGCTCTCCACTGTGGTGAATCCAGGTTTATTGAATCCCAGAGGAAACCAACAACCGAAGAGGAAGATGGGGAAGTTGCAACAGCTAAATATAAGGAGGGAGGGACACAGGGGAGGAGTCAGTCCTTGGACGAATAGGGTTTCAGAGGGGAGTGGGATACTAAAGATTGACTTAGGGAGAACACCAATGGGAATAACTTGAGGGTAGAGCTTCGGCCCCTGAGCCAACCACTCAATGCTCTAGTTAGATGTTTCTAGAGAGTTCCAGAGAGAAGGGTGGGAGCGCCAAGTGACGGACAGGGCACCAGGGAGGGATTGAGACAGGGTACATTTATCTCCAAGGCAACTGGGGAGGAGCTGGGATAACTGGCAGCACAAGGAGGGAAGGGAGAACCAGGGCAGAACCATTACAAATAGGGGGAAATAGAA